>NC_143228.1:7272727-7575757 GCF_030267445.1 Bombyx mandarina | reverse complement strand
TTCGCAGTGCCGTCCGCGTTGTCTTCGCCGGACGTGCTGTAGAAGAGCGACCCGATTGGTGGTGTATCGCGTTCCGACCCGGCCAGCTGGTTTTGACCCAGCGGGTATCACTAGCGTCACTGACCGGGTGGCCTGACGGGCCGCGGTATCGTAAAGTTTGAGGAGGCTGGTCGTCGACAATCGCCACGATGACCCGTGTCTTCACGGTGGCGCCGCGAGTCTTATTGTAGTGTTGACCGCGGGTACCCCCCTAATTGTTCTTCTTCAAACGAGGCTTGTGGAGAGTACTTAACGGTAGGCAGCGGCTTGGCTCTGCCCCTGGCATTGCTGAAATCCATGGGCGACGGTAACACACCCAAGATCTGAAGACCGTCAAGTCCCACATAGCCCGCGTGCCCCCTAGGTGCGGAAACCTCGGAGCAGGTTCAGCCCGCTGTCCGAAAAAAAAAAGTTGTACTATTGCAACCGGTGATCAGTTAGCATGTATGTTAGGTAGGTGTGTGATGTGTCTACGTCTTTAGATATCTTATTGTAATTAATTCATTTACAAAAATCGTTCAGATTACGTCATAATGGACGATTGATTTTTACGTAGTAGTAGTATGTTTACGTAGCTCCGGTAATTATTTAAATTAACATTTTAATCTGACAGGTAGCGTTGCAATCTAGTTTAAGGTTATAAATGTTTCCCATTGACCCTGTCCGGTTATCTTAACATTCGTATCTTAATTATAAATTGAAAAGTTGGATATTCCCCCGATGGCAAATCACCAAGTTTTTTTTTCAACTATAGACATGAATTTGTAAACTATTTTTCGTAAACTCCTGTTAAGATAAAAAACCTTACTATTTTGTCGATCGATTTTTATAAAAAGCTTAAAATGGACGCTTTTTTTTTCTACCTATGCTGATAGCCTTGAGAGGTTATTTCAGCTTCTCCGTGACGTGTAGGTGAGCTCACCGGGCTCAAACCGGAGTGTTAGAGAGAAGAGCCGTGCTTCGCAGAATCTACCACCGGATCGGAAACGCGACCCACTGAGAAGATCCGGTGTTAAACTCAGTGGGCTCGCACGCAGTAGATAGCATTATTATATCAACCTTCGAATAGGAATACAAAACTGTTTCGCGACAGGAAGAGACAGGATGGTGGTAACTACTAGATGGTAAAGATGACAAAAGGAAAGAAGTTTGTGTGTATCTCATTAAGAACATAAAACAGCCTTTGCAACAGTCTTTTGGAGAGGCTTATTAAATTTACAATCGATTAAAAACCGTATTTTAAGATATGATATTATAAATATCGAAATGGACATTTCTGAGTCGTCAAAGCAAATTTTGGTTTGCAAATATTATCCAACAGTTAATCGTATATTAATTTCACTTAATTTTTTATGACAATCCTCCATTTTGTAAAATAATTTATTTGACATCATAAGTTTCATATTTAACAATTTAAGTTTTTACATTGTTTTGTTTGATATTATTCTCCAGCTCCTTTAGAGTAATTATATAATTATTTAGTTAATTAACATAAATTCCTTGAAATAAGATAACGATATTCAACATGTACTTTAAATTTAGAAAGTTAACTTGTAAATTATAGCCCAAGTCCAATAATGCTTTAGTTAAGTTTTAAATCACACAATATCATACAAATAAACAAGCATAGATTCATTATGTTAATCTCTTTATCACATTTTCGCAGTGTTTCGTATGAGCGAATTTGTCATGTGGACAATTCATACTCGATTTTAAAGCCTGTCAACCAGTTTCAGCTTATGAGTATTAATGTTTTATGTTTCGTTGCGTTTGTAAATCTGTAAATACTCAATACTTTAGTAGGATTTCAAAAATCGTACACAGTTTACACAGTTTCACGATTATGTTCCTTATTTTATTTATTTCTGACGCTCGTGGATACTGTTATGTAATTAATTAGCTTTCTATTACCTCGATCGATCGTTACAATAAATATCATTATGTATTCGTACCGTTGGAAAAACAATTTAATTAAATAATCATCAAATTCAATCGTTGCTTATTATGTTTTTTGCCACAAATGATTTTCAATAACCTTGTTGAAATTTCGAAGATCGATACTTAGATCATACTGAATGGCCTTTCTTGTTTGATTTGAAATGTTAAGTCACGTTCTGTATATCTTTGAATATATTTCGTAGTCCATCAGTCGTAGATTTTGGATTAAATTTGTCTTTCGTTTACTTTTCAAAATAAGTTCACTTTCTCGCTAAATTTTACAAATAGATATGATACATATATCGATATAAACTGAACACAATTAAATGGCAATTTATGAACAAATTTGTTTATTTAAATGTGTTCTTCTTTTTAAATTCTTTAGATTCTTGCCACATACTGCTCGGATGTATTCCTTATTGTCGAGACTGGCTGTGTCTTTATCTATAACATAATTTTTTTTAGTTAATACATTTTTGAGTTTCTCTGGTCACTGTTAATTGTGTTTTTAAATAAAGTACTATTTTTCATTTCACCGATCCATCTACGTTAAACACTATAACACACACATAACGATTTTTACCTGTGTTATGGTTTCTAAAAATAAATAAAATTAAAAAATATGTACACCAATAGGTATCTGAATATAAAGGACTTTTCACAAAGCTACTGATTATGCTCGGGATTGAACTCACCCACTTGAACGATTAAATCCCCTCTTTGCGTCGATAATCTTTAATATTGAGGGTCGTGTTAAATATTAAATTAAATTTTCCAACAACAATACACGTCGAAATCCGGATATTTTTGTACATTATTCAACACATTATTTAGTAGAAAATTGTATAATCAATTAAGTAAAGTAACGATGCTAGGACTTATGCGAACCCACAGGGGCTTGTACTATCATCTGCGCATTGCCGAAATAATCATGCATGTTTACCGTGAGAAAAGCTCTGCTATGCTACTAAGAAAGTAGGCAGCCCAATACCAAATAAAGTTTAAAGCGCAAAAAAATCGAACACAAAGAAACAAGTTGAACTGTATAAAAAGCCATTCGTTTCTCCGAAGGGCATGGAAGATGATTATTATCTTACTCTTAATCTTTAACTTCCATAATTGCTTTTGTATTCCGTCTCTCTCTCTCTGTTCGTTCTAATTAAATTGGTTTTACGCCAAATGCGGGCCTCGCCATTCCGGAACCGGCCTGGGGTGACAGTAAAACTGCGGTGGATTACACAAGCCTGTCTTTAGTGGTTATAGTTTGAAATTAAGCAATTTCCCAAAGATAACCATAATATTATTATTGCTAGAGTGTTTTGTTTCAAGATTTGCATTAATAGTTGGATCTGTGGTGTAACAGTCTGACCTTATAAAAGAGAATATTGTTTGGCTTTCCAATGTTAATTGGAAGAATTATGCTTGTTATTCGTTTAAGCTGTGCTCGGAAATGGTTGGGTTAGTTTTTTCACTGTTATAGATAGCTATGTGTAATATATAATGTATGGTAGGTAATGGTCTATAAGCTCAAAGCAGTTGACTAAATTAAAACATCATTAAAACTACTCCTATGGTTTAATCACGCGTTTATGCTTTTAATTTGGGTAATTGTTTTACAATGTTACGATGTCACAAACTTAAAAGTTGTTGTTTGTCGATGTTTGAAGAACTACGCATACGTCTATGGACGCTTAAAAAAAAATTCGTATTTTCAGAAAATTTCCGTATTTTTTTATACATAGCATCTGTATCTGAACATGCGCTTAAAATACCTCATACAAATAATAATCTGGTGTAAAGTGGTTACCGGAGCCTTAGATGCCATAACATGAAGCCTTCTCCACAAATTAAATATCAAATATTTATAAATAACCAGCTGACCCGGCAGACTTCGTAGTGCCTCAATCGATAAATAAAAGACTTAAGCTTTTGTATAAAATAAACTTAAAACAAACAAAAGGAATCCGTCCGGAAAATTGTTATTTTTATTTAATTCCGAGCATTTTCATATTTATCTACCTTTTAAACCTTTTCTGGAGTTCCACAAATAATTCAAGACCAAAATTAGCCAAATCGGTCCAGCCGTTCACGAGTTTTAGCGAGACTAACGAACAGCAATTCATTTTTATATATAGAGATAGGTCCGTATCTAAAAAATGAAGTCGCCTTTGTACGGTACTGGCCATTTGTAACTTAATTTATGTAAATATATAAGACTGGCAGTAAACCCTAAATTCAAAAGGGTATTATGAAAAAATATGGAAAACGGGGCAGCCGTTGTACTGTTAAAAGTGAGACCTTACAACACATGTCTCAAGGTGGGTGGCGGCAATAAAGTTGTAGATGTATATAGGCTCCGGTGACCACTTAGCATCAAGCGGGCTGTGTGCTCGTCCATCAATCTAAGCAATGATAAAAAAAATGGCAATGTAAAAGCTCGCCAGGAGTACAGATGTGTTTGGATGTGTAGGCTTTCCTGGACAGACACAGAATCGAAAGAATGTTGAACCACGTTGCCATTCTTACCCAAGTGAGGATCTTGCTGATGAGATACGGTGCCTTAAAAGAGCCGCTAATCAGCTCATCGGTCGATCCCTACAACAGGATGTGTTAAAACGCCATTTAAAAAAAATCATAATTATAAGCCTAAGTTCTGATTGAGCCCCGTTCGCCCACCAGTCATGAAGTCAGAATAACCCCTCAAGGCTACTAGCAGATAGGCAGGCAAAAAAGAAGCTTAAACCACTAATCTTTGCCTCCAAAATGTTTTTAGACGCGATCCTAGCCATGAATTATATTCATGCAAATTACGAACCAGTAAAAAGTAAATTATTCTGTCGGGACTTATGTATTGATAAAAATTGCAAAGTTATGAATGCGTTTTCTATTGTTTTATGTAAAGCAGATTATAACTCACTTTGAACTACAGAACGTGCTTTGGTAACAACCGGAAATATTAACTTACAAAGATTTAATTTTCGGAAATCGTCTAAACGTAAAAGCAGAAAGTTACTGAGTTTTGTATTACTCTTCATTATAAAGAGTAAGGTTAATTGACTTTGTTTGAGTATTTTGTAATCTATACCATATTTTGCTAAGGATACAGCCACCTGTACCACAAAAAGCCCATGCTTTTTGTATTTTTATTTTTTTTATTGCTTAGTTGTGTGGACGAGCTCACGGTCCACCTGGTGTTAAGTGGTAACCGCAGCCCATTGAAATGTACAACTTAAATGCCGCCACCTACCTTGAGATATGAGTTCCGAGGTTTCGGTATAGTTAACGGCTGCCCCATCCTTCAAACCGAAACGCATTACTGCTTCACGGCAGAAATAGGCAGTGTTCGAAGTAGTTGTGTAATTAATGTATGGGTGAGATGTAAGCGTAAAAAGTATAACGTAGGTTATACTACGTTATACTTTTTACGCTTTAACTATATACAACTACAGTTAAGCATAGAGAAAATATTTTCTTTCCTATTTATTTTAGAACATTCTACCTAGCAATCAATAATTTTCATTGAAAATTTTGTTGTTGATCTCTTATATTTACAGGTCACATGTATTTCCAATTGTTTACTTTTTCTTTGTACATTTTATAGTACTTTTATAGTAGTTCTTGTTTTGTAGCAAAACCTTTCTCTGATCTTTACGTGCAATAACTTATACAAAAAAGCATATATATAGCAAGTGTTAAAACTTTCTTATTTCATGTTTTAATTCCATTTTCTTTATAATAAATAGCGATTGTCATGTTGAATCTTGAAATTTATGCTGCACTAAATTCAAACTTTGTTGGCTGGAATCCCGACTTTTATGTATGCAGTCCCTTGAACCGATTCATTACCATAATTCCGTTATACATAAAATTATAACTAAACTGTAACAATTTGAACTATTCTTAGTCGGATGTTTTCTATTAATAATGGCGGCTACTAAACTGTAACAATTTGAACTATTCTTAGTCGGATGTTTTCTATTAATAATGGCGGCTACTAAACTGTAACAATTTGAACTATTCTTAGTCGGATGTTTTCTATTAATAATGGCGGCTTGGTATTAAAATGTAAATCCTTGTTAAATTGAAACATAATTTTATTGCAGATCCTTCACGTAATTCAGCTCCGTCTATTCTGTTGACAGCAAGACTTTTAGTTATCAATATGTAATACTCTCCTAGAATTAATATCATATTCATATCATATTCCCATCTCGTTCATATATTCATTACAGTCAAATTTTTCTTTGTACATATTTAGTCAATTTTGTAAATATTATGTGATATTTATATATAATTGGTTAATTATTTTCATGTTTAAAATAGTACTTAATGTTTTCATTGAAATTTATATTATATAAATATGCGGTGGCAGCATGTCTTACGAGACCGCATGGGTAGTTACGATCTTCCTGCCTATTTCCCCCGTGAAGCAGAAATGCGTTTCGACCTGAAGTTCGGGGCTGCCGTTATACTGTAAAAGCTGAGACTTATCCCCGTATCTTTAGTCGTTCACACGAGTTTAATTCGACTCGACTCAACCTCCAACGCGCGTTTTGCTATGTTTGATCGTAAAAATAACCTACACTCAAACGGCCCTCGAAAAATGTCCTCACCGGAGCGGAGTAAATGAACTGTCAAGTCAAGGTACATCGCGACGTACCTTGAACGTTCCTCAAAACCTTGAAACAGCGTTTAGTACCTACAAGATGGCTTCTGATAGTAGTGTTGAAGAATTTATTGACTATATTTTTGATAACAGAGTGCATGATTATCCGTCTCAAAGGTATTTGGGATATGGGGATAACCCCTTGGAAGCTTACGACGACGACGAATTCTGAAAATGTTACCGATTTAGCAAAGATTCAGTTGTACATATTCTGCTGCCTTTGTTGACTAACAACATTAATGAAAACAATCGTGGACTACCTTTAACGCCGATACTACAAGTGCTAATTGCTCTGCGATTTTACGCAACAGGCAATTTTAAGGTTCGTGCATAATGTGCTTTTGTGTCTACATAATATAGAATATCTGTAATTTATTACTTTCATTTGGATCATGTGGTATGGTTATTTTAATTTATTAATAATTTATAATTGTACTTTATTTTTATTTATTTTTTCAATGCGACTAGTGTCAAACAGACAGTGGCAGCTTGACTTTGACAATGACCATAGACTACAGATCTCTATGGGTTTGCTGCTAGCTTGATCAAATTTTCCTCGAACTGATGACGTCATGGTAACGCAATACCTCGACTCTACCTCACTCGATTAGAGTTGAGGAATATTGTAATGGTCGACTAAAAATACCGAACTCGAGTAAGTTTTGGAGGACTGCTCGGCTGAGTTAGTGTGGAGGAATATTTCAGCAAATGCCCAAAGATATGGGTGGCGGAATTTATGTTGTAGATGTCTATGGGCTTCGGTAACCACTTAACACCGGGTGAGCCGTGAGCTCGTTCATCCATCGAAACAATAAAAAATTGCTTTCAATCGGTAAGTAGACCACGGCTATTTTGTTTCATTGGAAGATTCTTGTCCACTTGATTGTCTGGAAGAGATATAACGTCTACCATTGTACTTATTTTATTTAATGTTTAGCCTCTTTTATTTTATATTAGTGTACACTAAAGCACACTCTATTCTAGTCTTCTTCTATTCTCCGTTTGGTTGTTCTTCAACTCTTCTATTAAATTAGTGAATCAATTTAGTATTAAAATTCCATTAGTTCAGAAAACTCTCAAGTTTTCTAAGGCCAGGTTGCGTTTGATCACTTAATGGATTTGACGGCCCTTTCAATTAGACCCTTTTACGCATTGGTATGTGTAAATAATTTGACCCAATGTGAACAGTTATTTAGTCGAAATATAGCAAATAATTTATGCATACCAAAATGAGAACACTTTGATGATGTAAAATTATTCTAGGATTTAGATTGAGATAGCTGAGTTTGTCTAAACTTATTTTCTTTGTATCATTCGTTTTGTAAAAACAAACTTTGAGTGGCTTCCCACACTAAAACAGCTAAGGGCTTCGGTTGCATTAGCTCAATATCCTGGGAGTCTGATCTAAGTAAAAACAATTGCATCAAATTTAATCGATTACTAACTGAGTTGTGATACCATCGAATCATCTGTCTATTCACTATCCAAAGAATTTGTTACATAAATTGGACAAAATTACATACGTCCCAGTGTTCTTCCATTAACAAGCAGTAATTTATTTACATGTTATACGAATGTTTACAAGCACGATTTGGCATTTTACAAAGCTGTTTAAATTTAAAGTGAGCGGTAGCACTGTACGTTGTACCAAAAACACGGTGCATTTGCGTTGAAAATTATATGCAAATTAACCCTTTGTAACTCAAGCTTCCAAAACAAAATACGTTGAAAGTGAGTGTTACAGAGCGGGAGCTATGGAACTCATAGCCCATTTGAAAACGCCTGGATGAAGCTAATAACGTAGTAAAGAATAAAAGCGGCTTAATTAATTTGAACATAGACTTCCTGTTTTAGTTATTAAAAAATAAAAAAACTTTGCAGTCTATTTGAGAATGTGAATACAGTGTTTCTTATTAGATGTCGTATGTAATGAACAATAGTGCTTTCTGTACTTATAATGTATTCGATGAGTGGTATTTGTGTCCTTGCTATTGTTAGTGTCCATTGACCACGGTCAGTATTTAATATCAGCTTGGCTATATACTCGTATTGCCATCGATGGCCATAAAAAAACGTGTTTCTTTTCCAGACACCTTGTGTTTGGTTAACCTTAATGTACAGATTTATTGTAAGTATTCGATTTAATAAAAGCAAAGCTTTTTCCTCGTGTCACAAGAAACCCGCAAAACTCTAATATTTCTGTAGTGCTAGGTTGGTTCTTTTTCCTTCTTATTACGTTTCTCGTTCAGTGATTGAATACGTTTCTTATTACACTATATTTATTCTGTGATTTTTCTAAGAAACCAATATATAATATGGATCCTGAAAGCACTCATTTTTGTTTACAGTTTAAAATCCAATGCACATAATTAATTCATACGTTAAAAGCCTTTTAAATTTATTAATCGACCTGAATTTTCGAAAACAGTTTTTATGGAGAATGAAAACTATAATGTTTAAGAAGTAGAATAGAGCTTAACTTAAGCTGTAATAAAAATATTTAAATAGATTTTGTGATTTCAGATCCTTTGCATTCAAGTAAAAAAATCATTTTCTAAAACCTCTCTTGATAGTTTAAGCATGAGTGCACATAGGTCATTATTTCTGTGTTTTGTCTTAGGAATGGTGCTTAAATGAGCATAGCGTTATAGGCAGACGTTTTTATTGACCACCAGTTTTTAAGCTACTACTTATGCCACATACTCTACGACGTGAATAAATGGCAATGATTATGTTTAATTCACTGTCGTGCTGGCTATTATCATAGATCTATCGTGCGTTTCAAATTGAAGGCTTGAATAGCTGTTAATCAAACATTAGAATCTTCTATTTCAAATCTCAAAGGAACCTTGTGTACTTAGTGGCTCATCAATCTTTTAGTAATCATTAAATGTGGTATATATTTGTCAATAATGTATCAAATTTTTGTTAATAAACACAATTTTTTTACTAATTATTTGTAAATATAATAAATGAATCAATGTTTATTTATCAAATGAAACGCCTCCAGGAATGAAAGGAAACGCCTCTATGTCTAAATTAACTAACATAAAGATAACTTTATCGCAAGATAGTAGATAATTTCGTTTGAGTTTCCGAAGGATTCAAATTTCAAATGACGACGAAGAAAAGACACTGAATTTGTAGAATTTTTAAGTGATTGTTGACTTTAGCAAGAGCTTCCTTATCCAGCTTTTATAAAAAGAATGAAAAATTCAGAGATTATAAAAGAAGTTATTTTGGTAATCTCAGAACAATGTGTAAAGTGTGTTTGTTAATTTTTTTCTTTGAAACAACGAGTCCTTGTATTTCGCATAATTTATTACAAAAAGTTCAAAACTTTTCCCAGCGCATTTGCTCGCATTGTTTCATGTTTTGAAAGAAAAAAAATAATACGGAAGATTACATTCTACACTAACCAACGTATTTTCATTTTATTTCTCAATATTATATACATAGTATTAGATTGTTTTACGGAAATCATTAAAGGTTTTTGAATACCGTTTCAATTAATTAAATTATTATAATTGAAATTCCTTGAAACCCTTCTTTGTGTATGACATAATAATATAATATTAACCTTTTGCAATATACATATTTTTTAAACGAGTCTTACAACGAATCACGTTCGTTCCCTACTCATTGTTGTTAGAAAGTATTCGTTTATTTTAAACCTTACCTACCTTATTTTAAAAACCTTTTTTAAAAGTAAAGTTGTATTTATACATGATATATTATAGAAAAAAATATATTAATATGACTTGTTCGTTATATAGTTAATGTCATCAATATCGTTAATATGACATTCTCGTTAAAATTATGCCTCCAGTTTACGACCACCGTATTCTCTGCGGTGCGGTTTACATACTGATACTTTTTGGCACCTAATTATACTCTATGTTCAACGGGGAAATAATGTATATCACATGAAACCGGTGCACGATCCCACAATATCCCGGGTATTTGAAGACTTAGAAAGCTACTATCCAACACATTTGAATTCACCCCTACCCAACGTGGCAGAGAGATCATTGCTCGGGCAGAGGGGTTCGCCCCGAGGCCCATTCCATGCCTCTGTAAGGGCTGACGATCCCGGTAACACATTTCAAACTTCGTCTTTGACTCTTGTTTTTCTCTACCTATTCGTTAATAGTCTAAGGGGATATTCCAAATACGCGCGGACTGGTAGGTGAGATCGCGGGCTTTAACCCATGTGGAAGAGCACAGTCCTTAACCCAGGAGAACTTGCTAACAAGAGCAATAACTTCACTGAATCTACCACCGGATCCGAATCGCGAACCACTGAGAAAATCCAGCAAGAAACTCAGTGGGTTGTGTCTATGAGTTTTGAATCAATATGGTTCACAGCATTCGTGATGTGTTGTAAATATTTAATGGTTTGGGCCAACAACACGAAACCAATGTTAACATATTGCGATGCGATAATTCACCGTCCATAATATTCTTCGTGAAAAACAAGGGTATTTATTTATCTGTTATTTACACCGAGAGGGTAATAATTTAGTTAGTCTGTGATACCGCACGAAAAGGTTCACATGTATCGCTCGAGGTCATTATTTGGTTTAATACGTTACTTTTAAACGTATGTTTCTCCAGAAATTATTTTATAAATTTACTTACTGAAATTAAATTTTCATTTACGTTGGTGAGCAGACAAACCAGGCTACAGCCTTTCGATTTTTAAATGGTCACCAGAATATACACAAACGTCACATAGTCTAAAAATGTGAATTGAAAATTTAGATGGTACATATTTTGTTTCAAATATCTACGCACAGTCTGATTTTCTTTGTGTTTTGTACCATACATGGGGTGTGCTTTGCATTGGTTGATATTATTCAGTTATCTCTTCATAGCTATCGCGGCACACCATGGGAGCAGAATTCATCCTTACTCTTCGGAATTTATGTGTTTACTTGCAATGCGTGTTTGACTGTACAATGATATGAATGAATGATGATGTTTCCATCCACATTCTCTGAGCGCTATCATGTGACGTCATCTAGTGGTATGACGTGTGACGTCATAGTATGGTAGTGGCAGATTTGTTGCATGCCTGATATTTTTGATGTTCACGAGTCAAGGTCATGAGATCAATTGAGCCCTCAATTAGGCTATTTGTGCCTTAGCATTAATCCTTTAATAATACAATAACAATAGAGAAAGACAAGTTTATTAAATGCTATCTACGTGTAAACCATCGAAATAAAAAATGAGGTAAAAATCAATGTAATTTAAGAGTTAAGGATGAAAGTTTGTGTATATGCTAAGGTCTTTATCCGCAAATGTCTCGTTTGGCTGAAGTTGTCAAAGAGAGAAATCTTTTCAACAAATGTTGCCGAGTACTTATTACACAAATCGATTAATGATTGCTTGATTTATTCATTTTCAAAATTATGTTTTATGCCTGAATAACTAACCGAATCGCGTGAATAGCAAATTTAAAAGTAAATTTTGTCTATTAGTGAATTTTATTTATTTTATAATCATAGATATTTTTTCTCTCTATAACACAGTACACGAATTATTACGAGTATATGGAGTAGTATGGACAGTGTCGATGTAGTCCAGCTTTTTTGAAGTAACAAGCTTAGCAACTACTACAACTAGCAATTAACTTTCTTTTCGATATAGGTAGACCTAAAAAAGGTTGATTTCGTTATTTTTAATCAATATCCCAATGTAAACAAAGAAACTGGCTGTATTTTCCAATGCCTAATACGAGTATTTGTAGCCGAAATTGTATGCACCTAGTTTGTACGTGTGAATTTTGCTTCTAATCTTGGTCAAATTTTAAAAACCCAAAACTGATTAGTTCGTAAATTATGTTTTTTTATTGCTTTGATGGGTGGACGGGCTCACAGCCTACTTGGTGTTAAGTGGTTACTGGATCCCATAGACATCTACAACGTAAATGCGCCACCTACTTTGAGATAGGTACCTTTAACGGTAGGCAGCGGCTTGGCTTTGCCCCTGGCATTGCTGAAGTCCATGGGCGACGGTAACCACTCACCATCAGGTGGGCCGTATGCTCGTCTGCCTACAAGGGCAATAAAAAAAAAGATATAAGTTCTAGGGTCTCAGTATAGTTACAGTACAATATAGTTATGTAGCAATTAAGAATGTATTCTTAGTTCTATTTTTTATAAAATTAAATAGTAACGAAAAATAATATTGAAACAATACATTTGGGCTTATTAGATAGAGAGTGGAACGGCTGAATGGATTCGAAGAATATTGGAAATCTTATTACTTATTTGTTATATGACGTAAATTGTTACTTTCGTACTAAAATCCATAGAAAACGATAATTTTAAATGACAACTTCTAATTATTAAATTTGTTAAGATGTATCGATTTTGAGACGAAACAAGGTTCGTTCGCCTCTTCACTTTGTTAAGAAACACTCAAGAGTCTTATGACGTTGCTAGATATGAGTTAAAAGCTTTGGGCGCATAGGAATGAGTGTTGGTAAAGTTCTCACATATTCACTGTTACACACATTAAACGTTATATAGTATACAGTTATATGTATTGTATTTGACATACTTTGGTAGCAAATAAGAGTAATGCCGTCTGACATTGTGTTTACATGTCATACATATAAAATTTCGTACGTAATACGTTTTGTGAAATACGTACTGTGTCATTTCAGCCACGCAATCTTGTGGGCTATATGGGTTATGATGGTTTTCCCTACGAATCTCGCCATTCCTGATTAAATCTAGCAGGGAAATTCCGAGTACAGTCTTATTTATTAATCTACGAGTGAACCCGATATTTAATCTATTTTTTAGCTCACAAAAGTCCCTTGTTGAACATAAGCATCCCCTTAGCCTCGCCACAACGACCGGTTCTGTGTTACTTGCCACCATCCGATGCCGAACCTTTAATAAGTCATCGGTCCACCTTGTGATAGAAAGACCTATCAACCCTGGCCGTATCATGTCCTTCTATAATAATACAGACTGCCCTTCTCTCCCCGTAGGTATCGTTAGAGGCAAATAAGGGATTATCCAGAAAATGGGCAATAGCAGTATTTTAACAACACACTACGTTCGCCAATGTCAAGCGCGGCAATTGTAGCAATACAACTTTCAACATGGCTGACACGTTCTATGTAATTAGATACAATTAAATATCTTGTCTGCTTCTGCTTCAGTGCAAACACGCGTTCCTATTAGAATAGTCAGAATGAGGCGATAGCCGTTATTCCAATGTCAAATTTAATATCTAAATTCGAGAGGATTTGTTCATGTTACGATACAACTGCAGTAACCATTTAACACAAGATGGGTGGTTAAATTACTTTAAGTACTTTTTGTAAATGCGTACAAACGAAAAACGATGAAAATGCAAAATGTTATTTTAAGACGAAGGCAAATAATACGTGAATAATAACGAAAGGAATCGTAACGTAGCGAAATGAAAAAGAAGCTTAGGACGTGAGCCCCGAAATATCTTTCTAAGATTAATGACGAGGAAATGTAGCCTTGATGATTTTATTCCGGTCTGACCATCACTCAATGTCATTATTTTGAATAAGAATATAGCTGTTCTGAGCGTTGGAACTACTTTTTTTTTTGATAAGCATTTTAAGTTCGACGAGAATTATCGTAAGAAAAACATTAAAGTAAAATTTAGACATCTCGAATAGATAAAGAAGACACTCTTTAAAATGTACATCGTTTGACTATGATGCCAAAAAATGTTAAATAACTATTCAAAAAAGCAGTGATGGAACATCTCATCGATGAGATATTACCAAGTTATTAACTATATATACAAACAACAAAATCATAAGATTTCTGTTTGTTAGATAATATTGCGGAAACGAGCCGTTTGCTTGTAGGTTTTTGATTGGAATCTTGTTGATTGAGTTTTTGTTTGCCCTTTGTAGGCAGACCAGTATACTAGTGTATCTAGCTCAGTGGTCACCATCGCTAACGAATGTCAGCTATATCAAGAGCATAGCCATGCCGCTGTGTAAAATAGAAGAAGTCAAATAAACAACCCAGCTGTGTTTATTTTGCGGTTTCCACGCAGGGTTAGTATCTTTTTGGAAACATCGATGAAGGTTATTTTGACATTGAATACGTGAAGGTGGCATTCCAAAAAAAATATAATTTATATTTGAGAGATTTGTTTAGATTCATATACAGTAATTTATTTGACGGGATTGTTTAAAATTCATTATGTTAAATAATGGTCCTACAGAGTAGCTCGATCCCAATCGCGTTCAATTAGGATTAGGGCAATTAAGTTGGTCTTTACAAAATGGACTGGATAAATGTAGTATTAGCGTCCTACAAAAGCGATACGTAAATCTGTTATAATTGTAATTTCATATTTTTGAACACAAATGGTTTTTCAATATAAGGAGAATAGTTTTATTAGAACAAACAAGCAAGCAAATAAATCGGCAGATGAAAAATTTGTAATTGCCTAATTTGTGGTAAGATAAACCTTAATATAATTTTACTATTGTTGAGTGTCTGTTTGTAATATTGAAATAACCGCTTTTTACTACATGCATATGACTATATACGGTACATACATCAAAATAACATTTTTTACAATTTTTGTCTGTCTGTCTGTTTGTTCCGACTATCTCTGGAACGGCTGGGCCGCTTTTAAAGAGACTTTCACTGATAGGTAGCTGATGATATAAGGAGTAACTTAGGCTACTTTTTTTTAGATTAGCTTCGCCCCGCGGCCTCACCCGCGGTACGAAAATAGTACCGTGTGACTCAGCTAGTATAGAATGTAAAAAAATTAGATGTAGAAACACATTTTGGTTACGGTTTCAAATTTCCATTGAAAACCGAGTAAATAAAGTTTTATTACACACTCGCAAATACAGGTAGCTTGTACTTAATAAATAACACGTTCACGATGGTGAGATTTTATGAAACACTTGTGGTGCGTGTTAGCATAGCAGTCTTTAACCCGACTGTCACCGCTTATTAAAGAGCATTCAGATAAACACAATCATAACGAATCTCTTTGTAGGCATGCGGCGCCCGAAAGGCGGATACATAACAGTCACGAACTTTGACCCTCCTAATTTAAAACGTAACTCACAAGTTCAAAGGGGCCCTTAACGCCCCCGGTTAGTGTATTACAATAGGCTACATCTGCACAGGTATTGTTCTTTGACTGTAATTGAATAACTATGAATAATTGTTAGGATATGACTGATGCTAATTTGTTTCTCGTTAATGAATTTTGTGCTGGAAGGTTTATGAGTTTGGCCCTTCCGATCATTTATTTTCAGTCGAAGTTTTAATGTGTTTTGTTGTTTCGTAGCGTTATGAATGAAGTAATGTGAATTTTCGAACGATGGTTTCCCTTAATTAAATATTAATACTGAAAAACGATCCTCCAAAATTAAAACGCTTATTTGCAGAAAGAGGTTGGATGCTGATTCCCACTAATTTGGACCTGAAATATGCCCCATTACCGATACATAAGATATTCTATATTTTAATTGACTACCGTGACGGTATCGACGGTGTAAAGTTGTATGCCTGTTTAACTATGTACTTTTTATTTTTTATTTTTTTACAGAGTCAAGACTAAGTATGATAAGCTTAATTTCCATTCTTCATGCTGCAAACAATGATAATAATTTACATAATATATTTAGGGATCAACATGTGTATTTGTAACAAAAATATTTCATCAACCCTAGTTACGTAACGATTATGTAATATCATAGATTTATTCTATATTGCCTATTAGAAAATTTGATTGCATAATTCATTAAAAATTACATTCACCGATCATCGTTCTCGTCGAACCCATCACCTGCGACCAAAGATTCGGCGAGTAAATTAACTCATAGACACATCACACTGAGTTTCTCGCCGGATTTTCTCAGTGGGTCGCGTTTCCGATCCGGTGGTAGATTCTGCGAAGCACTACTCTTGCTGAGGTTAGTGTTAGCAACGAAGTCAGATTTGAGCCCCATGAGCTCACCTACTAGTTCGGTGAATCTAGAATAACTCATTGAGGTTATTAGAATAGGTAAAAAAAAAATTACATTCATTTATAACTGAAATTATAATATATAACGTATTTTACTCATCTCGATTAGAGCTCACCTACTAAATCGGTGAATCTAGAATAACTCCTTGAGGTTATTAGAATAGGTAGGAAAAAAAAATTACTTTCATTTATAACTGAAATTATAATACATAACGTATTTGACTCATCTCGATTTGAGCACACCTAGTAGTTCGGTGAATCTAGAATAACTCCTTGAGGTAACTAGAAGAGGTATGAAAAAAAAAATTACATTCATTTTTAACTGAAATTATAATACATAACGTATTTGACTCATCTCGATTTGAAGAACGCCTGTCTTACTCGTAACAAACCACTAGTATTCAAATACATTATATAATTATACATTCATACAATATTGTTCCTCGATGGTGACAACTTCAAGATATTACGAAAATCTATTTAAAACGAACGGTAAGAAAAGGAAATTGTATGTTTGAGAATTAAATTCACCTTCCTTGCTCACATTAACTGTATACATTAGTGTCGGTTATATCCACAGACATTTAACAAAAAGCATTCACCCATAAAGGTATAAAACACAAATGGGTCACACAGGACTTCTGAGGGGTTTGCGAGAAAAGCGTGTGCAAAAACCGAATTAAATTTCTTGAGCTGTCCCGGCTTCGGATAACGTTATCTTTGCGAGGGTCTGTTTGATGTAAGCGCGTGTACTGTGTGGATTTGTACTAATTAGTTATTTACGAATGTAGCCTAATCGATATTTTGTTTCACTGACTACTTTTAACGCTTCTTCGAGGATGTAATGTTGAGTGAGCAGTAACTGACACCGGGCAAACATGTTTTTATTAACAACTAGCTGACCCGGCAGACTTCGTAGTGACTTAATCGATAAATAACAGACCTAAGCTTTTGTATAAAATAAACTTAAAACAAACAAAAGGAATCCGTCCGACGTGGCGACGGGGGACATATCAAAGGGAAAACAAAATTGTTATTTTTATTTAATTCCGAGCATTTTCATATTTATCTGCGTTTTAAACCTTCTCTCCCACAAATAATTCAAGATCAAAATTAGCCAAATCTGTCCAGCCGTTCTCGAGTTTTAGCGAGACTAACGTTCGTTCGTTCGTCGAAGAGGCCATTTCAGCGTAACCCTAACAAGTAGGTGAACTCGCGGAACTCAAACCTGACGACGTTGCTAAAACTAACCCTAGAAAGAGCAGTACTTTGCAGAATCTACCACCGGATAGGAAACGCGACCCACTGAGAAGATCCGGCGAGAAACTCATTGACAGGTTCGACGAGAACGATGACTGGCGTGCAGAGTACTCCGTGCAACGACTTAAAAAGAATCAATTCCACACCCGGCGATTCGCCGTCTCAACTGTCAAAACGTTTAGGTCTCATCTATTTGCCACTAGTGCCATCCAAAAGTAGTTTCTCACAATTGCCAGCACACAATATACGACTATCCGTTATAAGTATAAATTTAAACGTATTTAAGTTTGTATATCAGTCTCTAGTTCCCATAATATAGGCAATCCTAGAAAAAATTGAAAGATCTTGCACTAGGGTACACCACTAGGCTATACCCACTTTTATTTTGTGTTCTTAATTATGTAGATGAGTGGATGAGCCCACGACCCACCGTGGTGTAATATGGTTGTCGGAGCCGTACGCTTTTCAAAGTGAATAGCCGTGGAAGTGACTTCTATGAGTGTGAGTGACCTTGAGATATAAAGTCTACGTGTCAATTGTATGCTATAATGCCTTTACCACCGTTGAAATCGGAATGCATAACTGCTTCGCAGTAGAAATAGGTTCTTGTGAAAGGGGTCTTGTGAACCCGCATGAGTTGGTACCACCGCCATGTTTGTTTCTGCCGTGAAGCAGTAATGCGTTCCGATTTGAAGGGTAGAGTAGTCGTACTGTAAAAAAAACTGAGACTTAGAATTCGTACCTCATGGTGGGTGGCGGCATTTACTCTATTAATATCTATGGGCTTCGGTAACAATTTAATACCAATCTAAAAAAATCGTGATAGTACGGTCTTACATTGTTAATGATACTTAGAGAATACTGCTGCTGCGCGTACTACGGTGAAACCGTTAATCGCCATTTACAGCTCTCACGGAAAGAGACAGTGTTGTTATTCTAAAAAAAATAAAAAAAATGTTTGTATAATACGACCAAAACGAAATTTATTATTGTCGTAAAAGAACGATACTGACGTTGTTAATACCATTTAAAATCATTTCACTGCTGGTAGCATATAGCCCAAGTCTGCATGAAACAATACCTCTTATTAATCTTTATATTGCGAACCAAACATGCGCCTAGCGAATCCGTTGAAAAAATACAATTGATATTTTATGTTTTTATAATAACACTAATCACAATTGTAACAGCATTCATTTTATGGTGTCTGGGCTCTGGTAGCCGCTGTAATCGTAAGATTAGATAGGCTTGCTATGAATGATCCCATTGTGCACTATGTTGTCAGTAGATACTTGCTTGTAATGAAGTAAAGTTAAACGTTCATTGAAGAAACACTACCTTAAATCAGCGGTAGTTAAAGGTAAATATTATACGGAAGTAATATTCTACCAGTCGAATCATAAATCATATGTTCTATAAAAGAAAACATCGCATAATTCGATTTAGATTCGTTTATTCACGGAGAAGACATGTTCCCACCGGAAAAAAATGTCGTTATTTTTATCCTTTGATCGCAATTCGGGAAGGATTTTTTTTCGGTATCCGACGGTTGATGTGGGGTGAGTAAATACTTATTCAAAGAGTCTATTAGGGTTGTTTTAAAAATAAAGTTTTTATTGTAATTTTTTCTTTCTTAAATAATTATTTATTCTTTTTTTAAAAAAATGCTCGCGACTAATATACTAGTTACTGT
The DNA here is from genome assembly GCF_030267445.1 of Bombyx mandarina. Taxonomy (NCBI): domain Eukaryota; kingdom Metazoa; phylum Arthropoda; class Insecta; order Lepidoptera; family Bombycidae; genus Bombyx; species Bombyx mandarina. The sequence goes on along the minus strand of NC_143228.1, from coordinate 7,556,150 downwards.
TAATTTGTTAAAGTCGAAATGCTCTGACGTAATTCGAAATAACAGCCTGTGTAATACATGTAGTAAATACAATTATATACGCATTTCGTATTCTGTGTGACATATAGATTAGCAAGCAGGTTTTGCTAATCTATATGTCAAATACACAATCATGAATTGTTAAATCTTACAAACGCAACGAAGCAAGCAGGTTTTGCTAATCTATATGTCAAATACACAATCATGAATTGTTGAATCTTACAAACGCAACGAATATTCAACTCGTTTTAAATGTTAATCCGAAAAGTTTGCTTTTCCTAGTGATATGCTAAGTTTGCTTCCAACTGCGTCGACTATAGTACGGCTCGATACCATAAGCTGAACTTGATTGGACTGCTTCAAATGCATGGAACTGAGTTTTCACTTCATCTGCGACTGCATATGTATGTTTGACTGCAAACATTTTAAAATTCACTTTCCGTCTGCTGCTGATTCGAATTGAATATTTTGTATTCCTAACACAAAATAGTGGATTCAATGTAAAATATGGTATCTAAGGAAATTTTTTTGGGGAATTTAATTCTGAACAGTGTTGGACGTTTTAAAGAATTTGGGATGGTCATTAAAAAATACCAATTTTAACAACAGGCGTACCGTGAGATCATTTACACAAATAACGGAAGAAAAAAACATTTTTATAAAGAAAAGAATTGTAAAGTTATAGAGGTACTAAATCGAATTAAAATTGGTTAGACACGATGAAATAAATTTTAGCCCCCATAGTTTATAATCAGAGCGCACTACGAAAAAGATAATTTAATTGCATAAAACTCAATGGTTATTTATGTAGGTAGAACAGAAAATACTACGAGTATATAATTAAAATAGAAACTATACACAACGCTATTCTTCAAGATCTTCAAAGAACAATGTCATAATTCAATTTTCATAGGGGAATAAGGTATAATCTTAGTTTTTTAAAACCTAGTTCGTTGTAGGTACTAAAGCAAAAAAATATTTACTTAAAACTCCATAAAATGTAATCGTTAGACTGATCAGTGATTTTTTCGTACATATTCAACTGAAAGCAATAATTATATTGTGAAATCAAAAAATAATATTATATAAATATGATTTGCTTTGAAGTATGATACGAACAGAATATGATTTAACGAAAAATCAGCAACAAATTGGTACGGACGCGACCGTCTAGAATCTTCGATTAATTAGAGAGTACTCTGTAACAAGGGATATACGGTGAGTATATGTCAACAGGGATTTGAAGAAGGATAAATTGCTTTGTGAGTCTAAGTAATTTTACCTATTTCGTAATCTTAGGCAATCGAAGATAGATTAAATAGGTGATCGTGGATTTGTTAGACATATAACAAAATATGTGATGAGTAAATAATTGTTTCCCATTTGATGACTTGTATGACTATATTAGTGGGTTTCGGTTTGAAGACTGGGGCAGCCGTTGTAACTTTACTTGAGACCTTAAAACTTATATCTCAAGATGGGTGGCGCATATACGTTGTAGATGTCTATGGGCTCCCGTAACCACTTAACACCAGATGGGCTGTGAGCTCGTGCAACCATTTAAGCAATAATAAAATATATATTTTTACAACCTTAAAAATAAAGATTCCTCCGACCACATTGATACCATAAGGTTAAAGAATGAGTAAATGTCGTAAAATCGTAAGATCATATGATAGCTTCTCGATGGAAACACAAGGACTGATGGTTGCAATCCGCGTGAGCTCGTATTGTTACTTAGAACAGGGGTTAGGGTTAAAGTAAATAGAAATATACTTAAAAGGAATAATTAATAATGAGGAAACTGCCAAGGGCTTGGTCGGAGATGCTACTTAGACCAGGTCTTAGGGATAAAGTAAATAGGAATATACTTAAAAAGAATAATTATGTGATGAGGGTTGCCAAACTTGCAAGGGTTTGCTCGAAGAATAGTCTGCGCTAAAATTGTGGTAGAGGGTAAACTTTATCTCCATCTAAAGACCTTATAATTGGAGATTTAGTAGCTTCTGCAGATCGCCCTTTTTGACCAGTCATATACCCTGGATTCGTTTATCCTTGACCCAAAAGGTCAAATATCTGAGAGTTTTCCTAGATAGTCCCACGACTTTCCGCCACCACATAAAGTCTGTTCATAAGCGCGCCTCCTTAATCCTTGGCAGACTTTATCTTAAATGCACAACTAGAGCTAACTGTCCCTTCTTGGTACAGTGAGACTTTACAAAACTTGCATCCGTCCCATATAGACATATTGACCTATGCCAGTGTGGTAATCAACCACGCGGCCTGCACTCATATACGTAGATACCCTCCAGTCCTCAAATTGTAGTTTTTGCAAAATAGCCATCGGACTACTGCGGATTGTGATAAAAGTAGATTTCAATAACGATCTAGGCCTTGAACCCATCAAGAAATATCTGAAACCCTGATGCGAACGCTACTTCGATAAGACGATGCGGCATGATAACTTCTACATCACGGTCGCAGCTGACTATTCACCGAATCCGGCTATATCAAGTCCAGTCACCGTCGATAGCCTAAGCACGTCATTACGGATTCACGCAATCCACTAACTCGACTCTTAGACGCCAGTGGCTCTAGTATGTGGAGTATAGGGACCTTGGTAACCGTACTGGTCGAAGAATCCGACGTGAAATCTAACCCATATCATCATATCGCTGAGCTTCTCGCCAGATATTGTCAGCGGGCCGCGATTCCGATTCGGTAGCAGATTCATTCGCGAAGCCACTGCCTTTGAATTGTATACCTGTTCTTCTGAAGCTGAAAAGGTCTCTTGATCTCACCAGTAATCCTTTCCTCTCAATAAAATGGGCGCCCGAGCCATGCAGTATTCTAAAGAATTCGTCTTATCGAGTACTAGAATATGGTCAAATGTAATCTATTCGATAGAGTAGAATATACATATTAAATTGTTTATTTATATTGAGATTGATTTTTAAACAGCAAAAAAAGCTTTGTATAATGTTACATTTTAAACTTGACTTCCCCATTTATATTTATCGAATAATATTAAAAAAACTGAAAATATTTTTAAGATATTAAACAGCATATTGTGGAACTGTGATATTGTTATGCGCTGGGGTTCGGGATCAATAAAACTTCCACCGAAGTACACGGCAGCTAGTGATCGGATATACTCGAAGCGAAACAGCGAATGGATCACCTGAAGCGAAGCGGAAGAAGCGAATTACGAATTGTAAAGCGCTTTGAAAGTGTTCTTAGTGTTAAATAGAGTTTCAATTTGTACTAGGGCGGAAGTTTTATTTATCCCGAAAACGCGTAACAATATTAAATCGAAAAGCAAACGTCAGCGAGACCTACATCAGATGTGAAATGGATGACACTCGATATTGTTCGACATTTGCTGACTTCATTCTAATAACTTTCTTTGTTCGGCTATATGTTACGAAAGATAGTTGAAACAACTTATTTTGAAATATCACAACTTTACGTTACGTCAGTAGATTTCACCATTATAACTTTTTTAGAAATTGCAATTCTTTTCAAAGCACTTTCTGTTTCTCCTCTTCTGATTGGATTCTGCGAATTGTTCGTGATTTAAATTGCATTTTCGTTTCGTTTTCGTTTAGGCAAACGCCCGTTTCAATAAATCAATCTCCAACAAATGCGAATGTTAATTTGGTCAATGACATTGCAAGTAAAAAGCCAAGTCTGATTCTTTCCATATAGATTTATTGTACTTAAGAGAATTTCGCTGAGAATTCTCGGATTTATCGAGAAATAAAGACCGAAAGTTGATGACGCTCATCGAGTGATGAATGTTGGATATTGAAAAATGACGTCGGAAAGTATAGAAATGGATATCAACTTTTACGATTATCTATTTTACTTTTTCAGCGCGGATAGCGTGTGCGTCAATGAATAAACTGAGTATTAAGAAAAAAGAAACGTGTATATAAATATGTAGTTATATTTATACAATTTGCAATTATTCTTTATCAGTTTTATTGTAAAATTATTTTACAATGAAAGAATTTAATCAAAATAAATTGGAATATATGCAAATAAAATTTAGGATTTTTTGATATGTATATCGCTAGACTCAGAGTAACAATGATTTATTGCTATTCCACTTCCAATTTGCTTCTTATCTGCATCTTATCTAGGCTTCCACGGCTTCGGCGGGAGCTTCCCAGAGATAAAACAACTTGTAGACACGAACGGTCATTAATCAAATAGGCTTGAGCTGAAATAGGCAAAATCATTTAAGTAGATTCCCGTTTCAAAATTCAAAACAAACGAATCATGATATTTCTGGTTATCTTATGAAAATGTTTCAATAATTTAAGGAGGAGCTTAAAGTAATGCACGTAATGACCGAGACGCACTTTCAATTCTGTTTTTGCCACCTCGCAATGAGAACAGCTTACCTAGATTAAAAGCGGTTTTCTCTCTGAAATTCCTACTTTACAGAAGCCGTAGAGGAGATTAAAATCCGAACAAAAGCTTTCAGAAGAAAATTTTCTCACGAAATTTCCGTATTGCAGTTTCCCATAAATCAGAGTCAACGAAGTTTGGCAACGATCGATAGTCGATGTTGTAAAGAAAGGTACGAGAATGGAATACTGATTACTGTGAACATATTTCGTCATATAAATATTTTCGGAACGTGACGGGTCGTCGACTAGGGGATCATGAAAGAATGTCCTTGTGTTTTGCTTGGTTCTATAGGACGTTGGGATTATTGAATACCAGTAAACAGCCTATGTGTTACAATACAGAATTTATTGCTAAAGTTTTTTGTAGTAATTGTTACGATCTAATTAGAAAAATCAATTATGATGATAAGAGAGGCATGATAACTTTATAACTTAGTAGCAAGAAATTTTAAAATATTTACCTTAAAATATATAGATAGTATATGAAAGATAAAAGTGTTTTGAGTTAAAAACAAGCGGCGCAAACATCAAATGTTTAACTGTTAACTGTGTTGAGTGGTAATTAACGATCATTGAATTTTATTTAAAAATAGTGTTCGGTTGTACAGCACGATGTTTATCTTGGTTCCGCTTCTTAGGGGTTGTAAGAATATATAGAATAGAATAAATTGTGTGGACTGAAAGAGTGAGAGATAGAGAGAAAATACATTGGACAAGCAGGATAAATTCTAATATTTATATTTTTGTTCTAATTTTCACTTTAATCTAAATTTAATTAGTTTAACTTTTTTAATGTATAAAAATACGTTAAGTGTTATTAACAAAACAAATATAATTTTATTAGTTACATATCTATAAATTCAATTGAAGTATTGAAGTGATACGAATCAGTGAAATTCATACGAATGTGAAACGAAATGCCCAATAAAAGAAAGATATAAAGTGTATATTTATAAAGAAATAAGGTTTTTCCGTCTAAATCGCAAGCTAACACAAGTAAATTTTCTGTGTTGAAATTAAGACCGTGTGTGTTTTTCTCGCCGCTACAGATAAACATTTTTCTCGCATACGGCCACAAGCAAACATTGCCTGATTGTGTTCACTGCAAACAAACCTTTTCAAATCCAACAAAAGAAGAAAAAAACTAAATAGAACGGAACTAGATATTAGTGTGTTAGTTTGGCGCATTTAAAATGAATATAAAATTCAATGAACACTATTAATAATATAAATCGCACAGTAGTTTAATTAATCATTGAATGGGATGTTTTCATGAACATTATAAACTTGTTAATCGGAAAATTAAAAATGTTAAAAACTATTATTTGTTATTTTGTTAATACTGAATAAATCAATTGTTTTTTTGTTAGTGGCCTAACACTGAAAACGACGGTACTTAATACTTAAGAGCCATTTTTTTTATTGAACTTATTCTCCTTAAAACATGAAGTCGAAGTCTCTTCCGTGAGCATTGGCGCGTAATTGGCTTGCGACAGTAAGTGCTAATGGTAGTACTTATCCGTGCGCCATTACAATCTCTACCGTTATATACTCGTATGTATCTCAAGTTATGCAGTAATATTTACATATTGCTGTTTATTGAATTTAACAATCTAAAGCTCTAAGGGCTGAAATAAGAACTGTCGATAAAATAAAAATAACTCAATTTTATTTATGAAGTTATAAAGACATAACTACCACACACACAACACACAACACACACACACACACACACACACACACACACACACACACATATATGTAGCACTAGATAACTCAATTTATGTCACAGAAGTTCTGTAGTGTAATAATTTGCACTATATATCAAACAAACTTGTGTTATGAAGGCTGAGCTAACGTTAGGTGTCAAGAGTTTCACTGAATTAATTTACGTTCAAGAGCTTAGAAGCTAGAACTCTTATGTTAATTAACAACAAATAATGTTAAGTGGTTTCATATTTTTATTTTACTACAATTAATGTACATTGCTGCTAATATCGTAGGTTTAATGTTCGCATTTTTCGGGAGGATTTTACATAAGCTCGTATAAACCTATAAACACTAATAAATAAATGTATGTATTCAAAGTTTTTTTTTTATTGCCTTTGTAGGCAGACGAGCATACGGCCCACCTGATGCTGAGTGGTTACCGTCGCCCATGGACTTCAGCAATGCCAGGGGCAGAGCCAAGCCGCTGCCTACCGTTTAATCTCTCATCAAATATCGTCAAATAATTGTCAAATCTGTTGTCCGTGAAGGTACCGTTACACCATTAGGCAAACTACAAAAACTATTTATTTATTTATTTTTATTTATTTATTTATTTAGACACAAAAAGGAAAACATAGTACAGAGTAATAGGAAAATTATGTACAAAGGCACTGCTTATTTCTTTAAGAAATCTCTTCCAGCAGACCTGTTAGAGGATTATGAGAATAATAATTAAAAGTGATGTGTGTGTGTAGAACAGTTAAAATAACAAATACAACATGAGAATTATAGTAATGCACATACACATAGCAAAAATATATATATATATATATATATATATATACGAAGAGTATAGAACAATGATCATTCGGTTGATGGAGAGATAGAGAACCATAATAGTGTTTTAGGGAAATCAACTGACAAAAATAAAAGATTCTATGAAAATGAAACTCATAGTAACCCTATAAAATACTTTTGCAACAATGATCTGAGTTGCAAAACTTTTTCCTCAATTGAATTACTTTCAAAGGAAATGGCGAATACTTCTTTTTTGTCATTTTTTATTTACAGGTTTGGTCTATTTTGAGAGACCTACTAGAATATTATATTGAAGTTATAAGTAGTCCTAGTACGCCATGGTGATCTTTTTTTTTTTCAGAAGTCCTTTAGTGGAAGCCGTTTTCTTTACAAATTAGAATGCTATTGATTAATTTTCAATTTAAATTACTTTCTTTTGTAAAATAAGATATATTAAATAATTAGTGTAATAAGGTAGTAAAGTATAATAAGGTATACTTTAAATACAACAGCATGTCCGTTGGTTTGGATTTCACATGCCAACTACAAATCTACTGATAGTTTTTTGATCAAAGAATAACGCAAGCATATCACTAGTTCTAGAAAATGTAACGTGATTTATATTTAAAGGATAAACATCTAACGTGGGCGCGACGTATCTAGCTTAGTAATATCTCTGTTTTGTTTTCAATGAATGTTGAACTCGCGATTTTTGTATAAGAGCAAAAGAGAATGTAGTCGTCGTGGCCTAAAGGATAAGACGTCCGGTGCATTCGTGTGTAGCGATGCACCGGTATTCGAATCCCGCAGGCAGGTACCAATTTTTCTAATGAAATACGTACTCAACCAATGTTCACGAATGACTTCCACGGTGAAGGAATAACATCGTGTAATAAAAATCAAACTCGCAAAATTATAATTTGCGTACTCACTAGTGGTAGGACCTCATGGGAGTACGCACGAGTAGGTACCACCACCCGGCCTATTTCCGCCGTGAAGCAGTAATGCGTTTCGTTTCGAAGGGTGGGGTAGCCGTTGTAACTATACTGAGACCTTAGAACTTATATCTCGAGGTGGGTGGCGCATTTACGTTGTAGATGTCTATGGGCTCTAGTAACCACTTAACACCAGGTGGGCTGTGAGCACGTCCACCCATCTAAGCAATTAAAAAAAAAAAGATACGTGTGTCGAGTTTATTTAGCCGCTTCTTTTCAACGCAGGTTCATTGTGTTTCTATAAAATTTGATAACCACTAACGCAGGTACGTCATAAGTTCTTCTAACCAGTAATATATTTGCACAATGCTAATATTGTCATACATTTTCAAAATCATTTTATTATTTAATTTAATTTGTACTACAAAAGCTTAGAGAGAAGTAGGAGCAATAGGTTAATGATTGAAAACATTAACCCGCTCGGGCTTACTCTTCGTTCTACCACCGTTAAAACTATTAGGCATATCGGCAATTTTATGACTTTGCTTAATACCTATCAATTTAATTGCATTAACATTTCAAAGATTTATTAACAACTAGCTGACCCGGCAGACTTCGTAGTGCTAATCGATAAATAAAAGACCTAAACTTTTGTATAAAATAAAACAAACAAAAGGAATCCGTCCGACGGGGGACACATCAAAGGAAAAACAATTTATTTATTTTTATTTATTTCTGAGCATTTTCATATTTATTTACCTTGTAAACCTTCTCTGGACTTCCACAAATAATTCAAGACAAAAATTAGCCAAATCGGTCCAGCCGTTCTCGAGTTTTAGCGAGACTAACGAATAGCAATTCATTTTTATATATTTAGATAGGAGATAGATAGATAACCGATCCGAAAAAGAGTCATTAATAGGATCAGTGATTTTAGATTGGAACAGTGAATATTTAACGTGTCGATAAGTAAAATTACGATTACCTAGCCGTTGGTGTGATCAAGTAACCGCTCTAACTGGGTTGCCAGTCGCAACCGCCATTCGAGCAGCTGAGGACCGGACGAGATGGAAACAGCTCACGAGACAGGCAACGGTCAAGTTTCAGGGACACGACCTTCAGCAATGAAGAAAGCGACGAAGAAGAAGAAGAAGAAGTAAAATTAATAAAGCATTTAAGTTAATTCTATCACCGATCCAGGCGCCACACTTAACATAAATCGTGTTCTAATGAGAGGCTTGTTCAGCAGATTTGTTTGCTTTTGTGTCCTTAATTTGGGTGCTTTCGCTTTGGTTTATGAACGCAATGATTGTGACCATTAATTCCGAGGACTGTTGATGTTTTATGCACGATTTCAAATTATTATTTTTAATGATAAATAAGGGGATTGGGTTTTTTACCCAGATTAAACGCCTAACAAAAGTTACAGATGTTGGTAAGAGAACAGCGAATCTGAAATGGAGTTGGACTGGACACTTAGCAAGGAGAAATGCTGACAGATGGGGTAGGACAGCGATAGAATGGTGGTCAAGATTTGATTGTAAAGGTGCCAGAAGACTTATCGAGGGCGATCGAACATTATGGCATAAAGTTGGGAAGACCTAAACTCAGCAGTGGGTATCAAAGGGCTGAAAAAGAATCATTAATATAATAAATAATAATAAAACATAGACATTTTAAATGGAATCGAATGAGATGGTAATTTAAGAGTTATTACAAATTTGATTTTGTACAGAATTATCAAAGAATACATGTAGTAGTGAAAAGTACGAGCAAGTGTTCAGTGCAACTGTCATTGCCATGCGTGTCCTTCAAATGAGAGGTTGTAGATGAAAGCTGGCCACTTATTATAACTTGGATTCCTATTTTTAAAATTAGGTGAGAGATTTGATTTAACAGTTAATTTATTCACCGTAGACATGATTTGCTCACATTTTATCGTCTGGATGAATTGAGACCTCTTCTTTCCCGGCGATGTAGGTGTTTACTGGCTTAGATAAAAACTCGCATCACTGTGGCGGCGATATAAGTAAATTGAAATATTCGAAAGCTTGTTGCTCTGGTTAGAAGAGAGATTTCTTATTGAAGACGCTCAAGGAAAACTTCTTGTGGCTATGATGTTTGGGAGCGATTAATCATATTCAGCAATTTCCTCAACTTTTGGGAGTCTACAATATCGGAGTAGGAAGCGGTGTAGCGTGACGAAGCTAACCTATCTCCACAACAATGCACCACTGCCGTGTTGGGAACAAAGTTTATCCCTTTAAATTAGTCAGATTCTTCATGCCATGTAAGCGGAAGACGATTATAAGTTAGCCTTTTGCATTCTTATTACGGCTAGTTTAAAAGAGCAAGACTTTTAACGGTTGAGTTTCTAGCGATAGAGGATTCATTTAGTGCCGTTTGATTCTGACACATTGATCCCATATCCACAAAACTATAGGTACCTAATTATGAAAGAGACGTTATTAGAATACGATTGAGACTCAGCCTGTATGTTTTAAGGTGGGTAGTGGCATTTAATTGTTAACTAGACGATGACCGAGCTTTGCTCGGTTTTTTTTTTGATAATACCATCTTGTTGTTTCTTTAAACCGGTTAGTTGCCCACAATTAAGAAAAATAGTATTATTCTTCGCCAATAGATGTCGGGTAAAGTTGATTATTGAAAACACGAATAAAACAACATTTTTTGAAAATAAATCGTAGCTAGATCGATTTATCGCCCCCAAAATCCCCTGTGTACTAAATTTTATGAAAATCGTTGGTGCCGTTTCCGAGATTCAGATTATATATATACAAGAATTGCTCGTTTAAAGGTATAAGATGTCGATGGGATCTTGTAACTATTTAATGCTAGGTGGATGGTGAGTTCGTTTTCCTATAATCTGTCTTAGTAGTCTTTTACTGGTGGTCCGCGCGGGTAGGTACCACCGCCCTGCCTATTTCTGCCGTGAAGCAGTAATGCGTTTCGGTTTGAAGGGTGGGGCAGCCGTTGTAATCTGCCAGATCTTAGAACTTATATCTCAAGGTGGGTGGCGCATTTACGTTGTAGATGTCCATGGGCTCCAGTAACCACTTAACACCAGGTGGGCTGTGAGCTCGTCCACCCATCTAAGCAATAAAAAAAAAAACAGTATTTAAACTGAATGAATGAATAATCTATTAATTGAAAACAAGCCTGCACAAGCCCGTCGTGTACTATCTCTTACATGTATGTATTATAATGGTGTGTTCACTTGTCCACAATCCGCACGAACGTCCAGAAATAAGATCGGCTATGTAGCCACACATGAGCACATCGTGACAATTATAAACGGAGTTGAGGTGATCACCGTGGCCAAAATCGGTTAAGGAGAATGGTCGTTGTATAATTAGTATTAAGAAAAACCTCGCCTGGCCTTTACGTTATGGTATGGGAAGTGAAGTGTACATAAAGGTCCTTATATTAAGCGATTAGCTTAAATGACGGTTCATTTAGATTTAATCTAACTTCTTGTCTGCCTTAATTAATAAAGGCAAAAAAACGCGGTACGTATTTAATTACAATCGCTTTTCATTCGGTTTATGACCTGTGAGATAAATCATTCAGAATTGAAATTATTTTAAGCTACAAAAAGAAAGAAACAAGATTGTACAAAAAAATGACAAAAAATTTGAATTGAATTAAATTATGCTCACACATTTTTTGTATGAAAGAGAAAAAATGGAAAGATAAAATAAATATTTCACTGAACTGTGTCAACTCGGTTAAATTGGAAGGCATAAGCTTTGAGGATCTTCCTCGGGGAATACCTATTCCTAAAAATATTTACGGAAGCAACGGAACGTTAACCTTATTTATTTTACTGAACGAATATCAAAACATTTTTCTGTAGTGGGTGGCCATATAGTATACATTGGATTTAGAAGTTTAGTAAAGAACTTAGGAATCTTTGATATTTTTAATGGTATTCGAGGGAAATTCTATATCAAAAAGCTTAAGACTTCAAAACGTTGTTCAAACTGTTAATACGAAGCCAATTGTGATTCAGATCAGAATTTTTATTTCGTAAATGGGTTAACGACATTAATGCCTATTTGGGATTAATTGGCGCCATCCACCATAAGAACTGATTTCCAAGCCTTCATTATATTGTTTAGCGGCCGTCCCAACTTGCAAACCAAAATAGATAAATGTTTCAGAGCAAAAATGGGCAGAATGGTTGAACTTACGAGTACGTGTGCGAGTATACAATCTCCAACTTATATAATATTAGTGACCCGCCCTCGCTTCGCTTCGTAAACTGTAATTTATTATTGATTTCTCCACTATTTGATGAATGTTATTATACACATAAACCTTCCTCTTCAATCACTCTATCTATTAAAAAAACCGCATCAAAATCCGTTGCGCAGTTTTATAGATTTAAGCATACATAGGGATATAGGGACAGAGAAAGCGACTTTGTTTTATGCTATGTAGTTAGCAGATTATGCTACGACCAGGTGACGTCTGTAGTCATCAATCCACTTCGATAAAGCGACACGACACGAGAACCCTCTCATCGTGGCCGCCGGTAACTACATTCCCGATCCTGCGGAAAGAATGGAAAGCAGTCGACGTCGCCCCAAACACGTCATTTCGGATCCACCCGATCCACTAACGGTGCCTTTAGGTACCTCAAGCACCGGTCACCGTTCTCGTCGAACCCGTCGCTTGCGACGAAGGGCTCGTCGAGTAAATTAACCCTCAGACACAGCTCACCGAGTTTCTCGCCGGATCTTCTCAGTGGGTCGTGTTTCCGATCCGGTGGTAGATTCTGCGAAGCACGGCTCTTGCTAGCAACGTCGTCAGGTTTGAGCCCCGCGAGCTCACCTACTAGTTAAGGTTACGCTGAAATAGCCTCTCAAGGCTATCAGCTCAGGTAAGAAAAAAAAAAGTCTTCAATAAAAACTCTTACCTAAAACTATGATTTTTTGTTGATGTTACAGTAACATATTTAATATATAAGAATTAACAAAGAAAATATCCTAAGAGACTCGATGAGTTTGTTGCGGAAACAGGAAAAATTTTACCTCTGTACCTTGTTGCTCATACAAGCTACAGCACTGGCAGCTTTTGGATTTCGGTAGACGTTCAAATATGGAAAGTATATTACTTAGACAGTTAGTTATTTTTTAAATGATCGAACGCAGAAGGATTTCGTTTAGAAGCGTTGAAATAGTAATTCTTTGCTGCTATTCAAAGGACACGACCACTAAAGATTAGTGTAATTGACATAGTGTTAAAGTTCTGTATCTATTCAGTTTTCCGAGTTGAAGTAGACTTTGTCGGCATTGAGGGCTTAACCTTTCGAGGTTCAATGTAGACGAGGAATAAATAAATAGAACGGTGCGGACTCTTGACAACGGATATTTGTTTGATGGATGCTCAATTTGCAACGAATATTTCCAGCTCATTTCCCTTTCCTAATTGGATCAACAAAGAAATAAAAGAGTTTTGAATATATCAAGTCTTATTGAACAAACCCAAAATAATATAATATAAGAATTTTTTTGACATCATTGGGAGTCTTGGAAATAAAATAAAAAATCTTTAAGTAAATTGGTATGGTGAGATTTAAAGTGAGATATGAATATTAAAATCTAGAGTATGATATTTTAGTTATTATAATCTTATAGAGATCTGGTTCATTTTATTACGACAGCGTAAGAAGTAGCGCACGTAAGCCATCCAAGGCCGAAGCCACCAGATATTTCAATGTCAATGTCGACATCCACCTTAAGACATCATTATTCCGATAGAGGCACCCGTCACGTGCGGACGTGCTCATCGTCCACTCGATCGCCCGGTCTTTGTTCGCCCGGCTTTTGTTAGCCCGGCCATTGTTCGCGCGGCCTGTGTTCGTGATACATCTGCCGACCAAGTGTGTTTCCTGGAAGCCTTTATTTGTTTTGTTTTAGTTATATTTGTGTTCGTGGAACATTTGCCGACAAAGTGTTTTCCTGCAAGTATTTATTTGTTTTGTTTCTTTTTGTAATTTCTGTTTTGTTGTGCTTTTTCTTTGTCCTGTAGTAATCGCGCCGCATTGCCACCTGTGTTCAATAGAACCGCTCAGGTCCGAGAAGTTGGGGCCTCGCCGCAAGGCGAGTGTTTTCAAGACCCGGGGCCGCCCCACCTGGGTACTCAGCGATCATGGACGCTGTATTCGCGGAATTCCTCCGACTTCGCCACCCACAGCTCGCCTCAGAGTTTCTGGCCTTCAAGGCCAATCACACTGCGAGCCCTCTCGAGGACTCCGCCGCGCTCGCTGCTCCTGCGTCGCCTGTACCTGCGTGCAGAGCTTCTGCATTGAGCACCGCAGCCTCTGTCGTGCCTGCCGCTCCCGTGTCGCCTATACTGGCGAGAAAAGCTGCTGCGTCGTCCGCCGTGACCATCGTTTCAGCTGAGCGATCATCCGCGGCCTCCGTCGCGCCCTCTAAAACACCTACACTTGCTCGTAGGTCGCCTGCACCCGCCTCCTCGTGCTCCGACTCTGACTCGGACATGGAGGTCGACCTCGCCCCCGCCTCATCGACGGATGGGTTCACCCTGGTACAGAAGGGTAAGAAGCGTGCCGCGGAGTCTCGAGCTCCCGCGGCCGCTAAAATTAGCAAAGCCGTGAACGCGTCGCGGCCCCGCCCTCAGACTCCCGTTGCGCCCCCAGCCCGTGCCACTCCGTCGCCGCGTCCGGTGGCACAAAATAAAACCCAGACCCCTCCCCCGGTTATCCTTCAGGAGAAGGCAGCTTGGGATCGAGTTTGCCTGGCCCTTAAGGCCAAAAATATAAATTTCACGAATGCCCGTAACCTCGCGAACGGCATTCAAATTAAGGTTCAAACACCCGACGACCATAGGGCCCTCTCTTCTTACCTCCGTAAGGAACGTATAAGTTTCCATACTTATACGCTCCAGGAGGAGCGCGAACTCCGCGTTGTAATACGCGGAATCCCTAAAGAGTTAGATGTAGAGCTCGTCAAGGCCGATCTGTTAGAACAGGGCTTTCCAGTGAATTCTGTGCACCGTATGCACACCGGTCGCGGTAGGGAGCCATATAATATGGTTCTAGTCACCCTCCAGCCTACCCCCGAGGGTAAGAAAATCTTCAACACACAGACCGTCTGTAGGCTCTCCGGTATCGCCATCGAAGCCCCCCATAAAAAAGGCACTCCTAGCCAGTGCCATAACTGTCAATTGTACGGGCACTCTTCCCGTAACTGTCACGCGCCCCCCCGATGTGTTAAGTGTTTGGGCGATCACGCCACGGCCCTCTGCGCTCGCGACCAAAAAACCGCGACGGAACCGCCTAGCTGCGTCCTGTGTCGAACACAGGGTCACCCCGCGAATTACCGTGGTTGCCCCCGAGCCCCTAAAATAAATCGCCGCGTCGCCCGCCAAAACCGCCTCCGAGCTTCCGGCCCAGACATCAAAGCCTCGGCACCCTCTGCGTCGCAGGCTAAGCCAGCGTTCGTTCCGGCGGCGGTGCCCAGTGTCTCGGCCTGGGCAAAACCGCTGCCGTACACGAACACGGCTACAATTCCCTCCTCCGCGATTCGTCCCGCCCCCGCGACTCGTCCCTGTCCCGCGACTTGCCCTCCGACCGCGTCCGAAAATCTCGCTTTAGCGATCGACTTCTTTCAGTCGATCAACTTTGAGCGCGTTAACGCTTTGGGCGACGCCATTCGCGCTGCCTCCACTGCACAACACTTTATCGCCGTTGTGCAGGAATACGCCGACGTATACGCGTCATTAAATACGTACGTCCTCCCCTCACTCCGCCGGTAATCAATGGCGTATATAAGTAGAATAAAGCCCCTATCCGTAACGATAGGATTTTTTAACGCTTACGGTCTCGCAAATCAACGTGATCAGGTTTCTGACTTTTTGCGTGACCATCAAATTGATATCTTTTTAGTGCAGGAGACCCTACTTAAGCCCGCACGCCGTGACCCTAAAATCGCGAACTATAACATGGTCAGGAACGACAGGCTCTCTGCCCGTGGTGGTGGTACCGTCATTTACTATAGAAGAGCCCTGCATTGCGTCCCGCTCGATCCTCCCGCGCTCGCTAATATCGAAGCATCAGTGTGCCGAATCTCACTGACGGGACACGCGCCGATCGTTATCGCGTCCGTTTATCTTCCACCGGATAAGATCGTTCTAAGCAGTGATATCGAGGCGCTGCTCGGTATGGGGAGCTCTGTCATTCTGGCGGGCGACCTAAATTGTAAACACATCAGGTGGAACTCACACACCACAACCCCGAATGGCAGGCGGCTTGACGCGTTAGTCGATGATCTCGCCTTCGATATCGTCGCTCCGCTAACCCCGACTCACTACCCGCTAAATATCGCGCATCGCCCGGATATACTCGACATAGCGTTATTAAAAAACGTAACTCTGCGCTTACACTGGATCGAAGTAGTTTCAGAGTTAGATTCAGACCACCGTCCCGTCGTTATGAAGCTCGGTCGCGCTCCCGATTCCGTTCCCGTCACGAGGACTGTGGTGGATTGGCACACGCTGGGCATCAGCCTGGCTGAATCTGATCCACCATCGCTCCCGTTTAACCCGGACTCTATCCCGTCTCCTCAGGATACCGCGGAAGCCATAGACATCTTAACGTCACACATCACCTCGACATTAGATAGGTCATCGAAACAAGTTGTAGCGGAGGACTTCCTTCACCGCTTCAAATTGTCCGACGATATTAGGGAACTCCTTAGAGCTAAGAACGCCTCGATACGCGCCTACGACAGGTATCCTACCGCGGAAAATCGTATTCGAATGCGTGCCCTACAACGCGACGTAAAGTCTCGCATCGCCGAAGTCCGAGATGCCAGATGGTCTGATTTCTTAGAAGGACTCGCGCCCTCCCAAAGGTCTTACTACCGCTTAGCTCGTACTCTCAAATCGGATACGGTAGTAACTATGCCCCCCCTCGTAGGCCCCTCAGGCCGACTCGCGGCGTTCGATGATGACGAAAAAGCAGAGCTGCTGGCCGATACATTGCAAACCCAGTGCACGCCCAGCACTCAATCCGTGGACCCTGTTCATGTAGAATTAGTAGACAGTGAGGTAGAACGCAAAGCCTCCTTGCCACCATCGGATGCGTTACCACCCGTCACCCCGATAGAAGTTAAAGACTTGATCAAAGACCTACGTCCTCGCAAGGCTCCCGGTTCCGACGGTATATCTAACCGCGTTATTAAACTTCTACCCGTCCAACTCATCGTGATGTTGGCATCTATTTTCAATGCCGCTATGGCGAACTGTATCTTTCCCGCGGTGTGGAAAGAAGCGGACGTTATCGGCATACATAAACCCGGTAAACCAAAAAATCATCCGACGAGCTACCGCCCGATTAGCCTCCTCATGTCTCTAGGCAAACTGTATGAGCGTCTGCTCTACAAGCGCCTCAGAGATTTCGTCTCATCCAAGGGCATTCTCATCGATGAACAATTCGGATTCCGTACAAATCACTCATGCGTTCAACAGGTGCACCGCCTCACGGAGCACATTCTTGTGGGGCTTAATCGACCAAAACCGTTATACACGGGAGCTCTCTTCTTCGACGTCGCAAAAGCGTTCGACAAAGTCTGGCACAATGGTTTGATTTTCAAACTATTCAACATGGGCGTGCCGGATAGTCTCGTGCTCATCATACGGGACTTCTTGTCGAACCGCTCTTTTCGATATCGAGTCGAGGGAACCCGCTCCTCCCCACGACCTCTCACAGCTGGAGTCCCGCAAGGCTCTGTCCTCTCACCCCTCCTATTTAGCTTATTCGTCAACGATATTCCCCGGTCGCCGCCGACCCATTTAGCTTTATTCGCCGACGACACGACTGTCTACTATTCTAGTAGAAATAAGTCCCTAATCGCGAAGAAGCTTCAGAGCGCAGCCCTAGCCCTAGGACAGTGGTTCCGAAAATGGCGCATAGACATCAACCCAGCGAAAAGTACTGCGGTGCTATTTCAGAGGGGAAGCTCCATACGGATTTCCTCCCGGATTAGGAGGAGGAATCTCACACCCCCGATTACTCTCTTTAGACAACCCATACCCTGGGCCAGGAAGGTCAAGTACCTGGGCGTTACCCTGGATGCATCGATGACATTCCGCCCGCATATAAAATCAGTCCGTGACCGTGCCGCGTTTATTCTCGGTAGACTCTACCCCATGATCTGTAAGCGGAGTAAAATGTCCCTTCGGAACAAGGTGACACTTTACAAAACTTGCATAAGGCCCGTTATGACTTACGCGAGTGTGGTGTTCGCTCACGCGGCCCGCACATACATAGACACCCTCCAATCCCTACAATCCCGCTTTTGCAGGTTAGCTGTCGGGGCTCCGTGGTTCGTGAGGAACGTTGACCTACACGACGACCTGGGCCTCGAATCAATTCGGAAATACATGAAGTCAGCGTCGGAACGATACTTCGATAAGGCTATGCGTCATGATAATCGCCTTATCGTTGCCGCCGCTGACTACTCCCCGAATCCTGATCATGCAGGAGCCAGTCACCGTCGACGCCCTAGACACGTCCTTACGGATCCATCAGATGCAATAACCTTTGCATTAGATGCCTTCAGCTCTAATACTAGGGGCAGGCTTAGGGACCCCGGTAACCGTACTCGTCGAACTCGACAAAGAGGTCGACGTGCAACCTAACCCATGCATCAGCCCGCTGAGTTTCTCGCCGGATCTTCTCAGCGGGTCGCGATTCCGATCCGGTAGTAGATTCATTCGCGAAACAATTGCTCTTGAGTTGTTAGGTCTCCTTCGGAGGCGCTCGGGCAGTTGTTAGCAAATCCCACCCCTCTTGGCTGAGCCTTTGCTCGCCCACCTGTCCTGGTGAAACTGGAAAGGCCTTCGGGCCACCAGTAAACTTTCAATCATAAAAAAAAAACCTTAAGACATGAGGTTTAAGTCTTAATTTAATTAATTAAATTTAATATATTATGCAAATGTTTTACTATTGGTAACATATAGACAATTCGCTTATTGTTGGCACACTAGTTATATAGATCAAAATTGGTTGATTTAATGGAGATTTATTGTTAGGTATATTTACTCCTCGTCACAAAAAAATTTAGTCATTCAGCAGACCGCAATCGTCAGTGACGCGAACAATGAAAAAGCCGCAAATCTCTCCCGCACGTAATTTCGTAGTTTTGCATGAACCACGAACGGATTTTCAATTCGTCCAATTTCGGCAGTATTCACAGCGCGATATGTATCAAACACTTGACTTTTAATTTGGTTTCGTATAAGCGGTCTGACAATTTCATTTTAAATATCATTTTGCAATTAGAACGATTGCAATATTTATAAAGAAAAACAATTTTTCATTGCTTTTTGTTATATTATAT
Organism: Bombyx mandarina; assembly: GCF_030267445.1. Classification (NCBI taxonomy): domain Eukaryota; kingdom Metazoa; phylum Arthropoda; class Insecta; order Lepidoptera; family Bombycidae; genus Bombyx; species Bombyx mandarina. The sequence continues at coordinate 7,536,878 of NC_143228.1, read as the reverse complement.
TGTTCTTGTTGGTTTTCGAAACCAGCGCTCATGTTATGTGGCGTACGTATCAATTTTGGGAGAACTAGCCGTAGAGCCGAGAACTAGCGTCTCCACAAGGCTTTCCACCACATGCCTACGTAGGATTTCCGAGTAATTCGGTCACGTTTCTAGGAAGCAGGGTGACAATCTCAAAAAACTACTCATCACCGGCAAAGTGGAAGGAAAGTGGCCAAGGTCACATGCGCTGGTTCAATCAAATTAAGACGACGACATTGGATGACATTGGATTCCAGCATCATTGTCACTGTCCTCTCTGTCACTACGCAGAGGACGGGAAAGAATGGAGGAACATAGTCCGAAGAAAAGGGCTCCGTAAGAGTCACGACTATCAGCACTGGGGAACGCGATGGAAGGAAAAGTTTAGGAGAAAAAACGCGGTTATTATGACCAAATAACGACAATCAGTGTCTATTATCTGACCTTAGCAGTGCCGAAAACGAGAACCAAATGTGCGCATTTAATATGAAACGGGGCGAAAATGCATGAACGGCTTGACCTTTGAAAATAAAGAACTCGAACGAGAAGAGAAAGGGGAAAAATGAAGTTAATACTCTTACGCATGGATTGTAAGGCTTTGGTAGTAGTATTTCGAGCATAGAAATTCACGTATCCAAACACGCCACTAGTAAATTAAGTTAGAAGATAACTATGTGCACAACATTAATCAATTTAACATGAATCGCTGTAGTAATTATAAAGTTTACGAACTTACTTCGCGAGGCTTTAAATTGATAGCTCGAAGTGAACCGAGCCGGAACAGAACTAAACTAGAAGAGTTAGGACTAGACAGATGGATGTATGTTTCTACGTAGTTAGTGTTTAAATCCAATTTGCTGTTCACACATTACATTTTGTTTTTATTAACTTCCTCTGGTAGACTTGCAAGGGTTTTAAATGGGATAAGTGTCGAGGATGTTAAAGTACCAATTAATTATACATTTATGTACATTTTAAGATTGTGGACATAGCGTGGTTTGTTAAAAAAATAATGGAAATATAAGATAATGGAAATGTAAGGAGGTTTTAACTATTTAGGGCTTATTTTAAATGTTCTATCGAAAGACAGGCAAGGTTTAAGTTTACCTTATGCTTACAAGTTTTTAAAAATCAGATAGTATTCCTCCTATAAAAGAAAAGTCACTCAAAATAAGGTCGGCCACTACACGTGAAGCGTTTAAGACGAAGGTTCGAGAACTGTTTCTTAGAGAGTTAGCAGAGTCATCTAATTGATAATATTTGTGTATATATGTTTTTATATGTATATATTTATGTATATGTATTTATTTAAGTACGAGTATTTGTATCTATAAATATTATGTATGTCATATATACACATATGTTTAAGTAATATCACCTTCACACTACATCTACCAAGGTTCATCTCTGCACTCCCCTAAGGTAGACTGTTAGAGAATGCCTATGACACTAAGTCCGCCTTTATACTTTCTAGTATAAGAAGTTATAAAAAAAAAAACCTTTACCGTGACGGAAAAGTATATTACGAAGAAGATTTGACGATATCAAAATGTAGTTAGTCGCGACAGTCTTATGATTAATAAATTCACGGAAGATTTCCTCTCTAGATATCGCAAATCGATCTTTGAGCGAGGGTACTTTTTGTTTTATGTCAAATAAATAGCTGCTAGATAATTGGTATCAGCTTGTTGATGCCCCCGGAATTGTTTGAGTTTGACAGACATTAATCACTGTCTTCGTGATCGTGTGCTTTTATGATTGACAAGTAATTTAGTCAAAGTCAATTTACAAGTCAAGTACAATTATTATCAAATGGTCAAGAATTGTTTGTTTCTCTCTAGTATCTGCAAAATTGTGTCGTCGTCTCTTTCTTGAGATTTCGACCTCATATCCAAATGTGATCGCTATTAGTTCCGGTAGTCGCTTAGGATCAGATCAACTGTGAGTTCATTTACCCATCCACAGTTAAAAATAATAATTTTAATATAACATGCACATAGAAAACCCTATTCAAATTAAATTTACTATTGCTAAACTAACGTTTATATCTATATATAACAGTTAGTAACATAACATAATAGTAAATATAAACAGTCTATATATAACAGTTAGTAATATAACATAACATAACAGTAAGTATAAACAGTCTATATGTAACAGTAGGTATTAGGTGACCCGGCAAAAGTTGTTTTGCCATATAATTTACTTCTAGGAAAAATTAATAATCTAAATACCGACAGCAGCGCCATCTGCAGGCCTGATTTGTGAATCTAAACCATCCAGGGCACCACCCAAACGCATAAAAAAAATCGTTCAAATCGGTCCAGCCGTCACCATATTAAATGCTGCTATGACGAACTGCATCTTTCCCGCGGCGTGGAAAGAAGCGGACGTTATCGGCATACACAAGCCGGGCAAACCGAAGAACGAAACCGCGAGTTACCGCCCCATCAGTCTCCTCCCGGCGATAGGCAAACTATACGAACGGCTCCTTCGTAAACGCCTCTGGGACTTCGTATCCGCGAATAAAATTCTTATAGACGAGCAGTTTGGATTCCGCGCCAGACACTCGTGCGTCCATCAAGTGCACCGCCTCACGGAGCACATCTTACTAGGGCTGAACAGGCGGAAACCCATTCCGACAGGAGCCCTCTTCTTCGATATAGCGAAGGCGTTCGACAAAGTCTGGCACAACGGTTTGATATACAAACTGTATAACATGGGAGTGCCAGACAGACTCGTGCTCATCATACGAGACTACTTGTCGAACCGTTCGTTCCGATATCGAGTCGAGGGAACGCATTCCCGGCCCCGTCACGTCACAGCCGGAGTCCCGCAAGGCTCCGCCCTCTCCCCGTTACTATTTAGTTTGTATATCAATGATATACCCCGGTCTCCGGAGACCCATCTGGCGCTCTTCGCCGATGACACCGCCATCTACTACTCGTGTAGGAAGAAGGCGTTGCTTCATCGACGACTTCAGACCGCAGCTACCACCATGGGACAGTGGTTCCGGAAGTGGCGCATCGACATCAACCCCACGAAAAGCACAGCGGTGCTCTTCAAAAGGGGTCGCCCTCCGAACACCACGCTGAGCATCCCCCTCCCGACTAGGCGCGTCAATACCCCCGCCCCCGCCGTTCGCCCGATCACGATGTTCGACCAGCCCATACCGTGGGCCCCGAAGGTCAAATACTTAGGCGTCACCCTCGACAGTAGGATGACATTCCGCCCCCACATTAAGACGGTACGCGACCGTGCCGCCTTCATTCTAGGACGTCTCTACCCGTGATATGTAGGCGAAGTAAAATGTCCCTTAGAAATAAGGTGACACTCTACAAAACTTGCATACGCCCCGTCATGACCTATGCAAGTGTAGTGTTCGCTCACGCGGCCCGCATACACTTGAAATCATTCCAAGTCATTCAATCCCGTTTTTGCAGGATAGCCGTCGGAGCCCCGTGGTTCGTCAGGAATGTCGACCTCCATGACGACCTGGACTTAGAGTCCATCAGTAAGTATCTGCAGTCGGCGTCCATGCGCCACTTCGATAAAGCGGCACGACACGAGAACCCTCTCATCGTGGCCGCCGGTAACTACATTCCCGATCCTGCGGACAGAATGGAAAGCAGTCGACGTCGCCCAAAACACGTCATCTCGGATCCTCCCGATCCACTAACGGTGCTTTTAGGTACTTCAAGCACCGGTCACCGTTCTCGTCGAACCCGTCGCTTGCGACGAAGGGCTCGACGAGTAAATTAACTCTCAGACACAGCCCACTGAGTTTCTCGCCGGATCTTCTCAGAGGGTCGCGTTTCCGATCCGGTGGTAGATTCTGCGAAGCACGGCTCTTGCTAGGGTTCGTGTTAGCAACATCGTCAGGTTTGAGCCCCGTGAGCTCACCTACTAAAGTTAGGGTTACGCTGACATAGCCTCTCAAGGCTATCAGCTTAGGTAGGAAAAAAAAAAAAAAAAAGGTCCAGTCGTTTAAGAGGAGTTCAGTGACAAACACACGCACAGAAGAAATATATATGTAAAGATATATAAACAATACGTAGTATTAAGTATCAGGTATAGTGATAGCTTACGAAAATTTCGAAAATTCTTTATATTCGTTGCAGTATGCCGCATACATCGTTTCTAAGTAGGTACATTCTGCCAAAACCAACATTTTACAATGTAGAAACGCATCAATTTCGATTCGTTTCCATTTTTATATTCAAAAGTATAGTGTCTGTTGTTTCAATAGATGAAAGAAATACAAGGGTAGGCCCGCACTTGTATTTTTTAGTGTGTTTTTATAGTATTCAGAAAACATTGAACCTTAAAACATCTCACACATTCAAGGGTTGGCGTACATCCATACGTCGGGTGAGCTTTACTTTCGTATTATTCGAGTATGTAACTGGCGAATTCGGGTTTTATGGCAAATAAAATTTATTACCATCGATATTCGGTGAATAGATTTTATACTATGAAAAGCCAGATTATAACGGTTCCAAGAGATTTATCAGTGACGTTAATAAAAATTACATATTATTTTACACTAAGTGCACTTTACAGAAACTTATTAAATCGTCATCGTTGATATTTAAGTTACAATAGGGAATGTATAAATAGTCAGTATAAATATAATTGTCAAAGGATACAACTCTAAATGTTGATATCTAAGACAAACTGATCTTAGATATCGTTACCGCATTAAAATGTTTTGTTCCAGAAAAATCTTAGAGTCGTACCACAAAATGTTTTCTTATAAAAACCTTTTTTCGTTGGTCGATTTAATTTGTTCATCTCATCAACTCTGTTTTTGAGCTCGATCTCTCCATAAAGTTGCGGCACAGTTAATACGTTTTATCTTTAGACTAGCGACCCGCCCTCGCTTCGCTTCGGAAACTGTAATTTATTATTAATTTCTCCACTATTTAATGGACGTTATTATACATACTAGAGGTCCCGCAGTAGTCGAAATTCGACTATAATTAATTGAAATTGTAAGCTTGTACACTATTATGATTATAAAATATTATTTTCAAAGACTATTTCATAAATCACAAATCTCGCCAAGACTACACTATAGAAAAATATTAATAAAGACAAACAATATTTAATCTATTCTCAATTTGACAACGGACGTCAAGAACAAAAGTTTGACCATAAATAGTATGCAGGCGTGTGTGCGTCAAATACATGGTATGTAGTGTGTGTAATGTTTTCTTTATTGATTTAATGTATCTTTTATGCATTATTTTAAAAAAATATTAGCATTGTGCACTTATTCTCTATATTCTCTATAAATGTGGAAAATTTCATGCCCCTCCGTCCGCGCAATTTTCCTAAAAAGGGATACAAAGTTTTTGCTTCACGTATTAATATATAGGTAAACCTTCCTCTTCGATCACTCTATCTATTAAAAAAAACCGCATCAAAATCCGTTGCGTAGTTTTAAAGATTTAAGCATACATATGGATATAGGGACAGAGAAAGTGACTTTGTTCTATACTATGTAGTGATGAAGTGTGCGACCCGAAATCGTTCGGTTGCCGGCGCCATCAAGGCCGCGGCTATGACCCGGCCGGGTACATACTCGTTGGTCGGGACAGCTGAAGGACGATGTGGCGACATTCGTTAAACTAACCCCTATTCTATGTATTCCAAAAGATATATTTTAAAAACTACGCTTGGTTTAATTCCACTGAACTAATTCTATTGAATTAATATTCGTTTAGTCAATTCAAGTTCGTCACATTTATTGATTTCTGATTTTGTTTTGATAGGTTTTTTTATTGCTTAGATGGGTGGACGAGCTCACAGCCCACCTGGTGTTAAGTGGTTACTGGAGCCCACAGACATCTACGACGTAAATGGGCCACCCACCTTAAGATATAAGTTCTAAGGTCTCAAGTATAGTTACAACGGCTACCCCACCCTTCAAACCGAAACGCATTACTGCTTCACGGCAGAAATAGGCAGGGTGGTGGTACCTACTCGTGCGGACTCACAAGAGGTCCTACCATCAGTAAAATTGTATCGTTTGATGAGATAGAATTATTTATCATGTTCGATTTAGCTGACATGATATAATAAGATATACATAGACTTTTCCATATTTTTGACAAAGGTGGTGTTCAGAAACCTCAACCTCACCTGAATTCGAAACTAAACATTAATACTTATTGTTTTAATATATTTCGTGGAATAATGACGTAATACTTGCGATGTAATAAATGTAGTTGTGGAAGCTCCTTCCCGGTATCGCGACACCGTAGAAATTCATATGTCAAATCATTTTTAAACGTTGCCCAGGTGGTAAAAAATCTTAATAGTAATAATTTTTGGAAATCGCATTAATTAGTCCATTCTCGTTTCCGACAATATTGACAGTCTCTGTATAATTAGTAATGGTCAATTTATTGTATAATCGTTTTGTATGCGTTGATTTAGAATTTTTTCGATTGAGTTAAGTCCGATTTTGTTACACACTAAGCGCTCTAGTATGTATATTTAATAAATGAGTATATTTCATGTAAGTATTAAATAATAATTACAGTTCTGACCTTGATGAAATATCATGAATAAAAAAACAAGCAAAATAATTCATTCATGAATACGAATTTGTTCATAGCTACAATAATACATTAATTTGTATCCAACATTATTGTATTTACTATCTTAATTACCTACATTGTCTTACAGCTATCACTGATGAGACCACCTTGGGAGACATCAAAAGAATTGTGGTTTTTTAGCACAGAGCTCTATTTTATTTTACAGTATACTCTAGGAATCCAGTGAAGCGCTATTAAGCTCTATAGCATTAATGAGCGCTTCTGTTTTACTATCCGTTTTAAGTGAAGCTAATGTTGGTCTAAGTAAGGACATTTTTTTACGGTGGAGAATCCATTTAGCGGATACCCGGCTGATGGGGCTCTAAGTATTTAGTGCATTAATGAATTTCAAGATTGATACAAAAGTCAGAGATTAATATTTATTGCCTGAATTATGAAAGCAAAATTTTTAATTTCTTAGACAGTTGGACGAGCTCACGGTCCCCCTGGTGTTATACGGTCACCGGAGCCCATAGACATCAACAACGTAAATGACCCATCGACCTTGAGACATAATTTCTAATTTTCAGTTTTTACAATACAATGGACTCTCCACCCTTCAAACTTAAACGATTTACTGCTTCGCGACAAAAATAGGCAGGGTGCTGGTACCTACTCGTGAGGGCTCACAAGATGCCCTACCACTAGTAAGTAGTAAGTACTGTTTATAAATTGGTGTAAAAATAGATATGGCTTCCTATAAACAAATTAATAAAAAAGTTAGTTTTTATGTAAACAAATATTAGCATAGGATTAGCAGGGATATTGTCTATGTGTATACGCTAATAATAAAAAAATAAAGTGGATATTATTAAAAAAAAGGTTAGATAACTATTTCTCTCCGAAACGATGAAAGATATTTTTCGGCTAAAAGTTTTACGCTGTCGGTGTCACTACTCTATTTGTCATAAAAGAAATGGGTTTAGTGGCCAAGGATAAGAGAGTCATGTTGGTTTATTTATTTTATTGTTGACCCTTGTTTGTCTTCCTTGTTATATGGGCAACTTCGAGAACCATTGAGTTAACGGTTTATTTGAAGAATCAAACTTTGAATGTCTTTCCAAATGTTTTCACTACATTTGTTGAATTTTATTTGATCACGCTGATCTTATTCTAGGTTTTCTAAAAATAATAATGCATACTCACAACGTTATAATGTGTTATTTTTGATGCAAGTGAAATAACAGCCTTTTTATCTTATTTATATTAAATAATCTTCTATCATATATATATCTATATAAAAATGAATTGCTGTTCGTTAGTCTCGCTAAAACTCGAGAACGACTGGACCGATTTGGCTGATTTTGGTCTTGAATTATTTGTGGAAGTATAGAGAAGGTTTAAAAGGTAGATAAATATGAAAAAAGCTCGATATTAAATAAAAATAACAATTTTGGTTTTCCTTTGATGTGTCCCCCGTCGGACGGATTCCATTTGTTTGTTTTAAGTTTATTTTATACAAAAGTTTCGGTCTTTTATTTATCAATTGAGGCACTACGAAGTCTGCCGGCTCAGTTATCCTCAATAAAATATTAATAATGAAAATGTTTTGATAGTGAAATTACTGATTGGAATCGGTTTGGCTGTGCCCCTAACTTACCTATGTCTTTGAATAGTGGTGATTGTTCATTATCAGGCATATAATCGACGCTTCGAAAGCATAACAATGAATGCGCACACTACTACTTAATCTTGAAAAGAAACTGCTCGACGCATGTAGACAGAAAACTTTATCTTGTTTCAAGTCCCCCATTAATCTCGACCATCATGTACCACTTAATCTAAAAAGATTTACGTTTGCCGGCCGCACGGTAGACCTAGCAGGGGTCCTATAAGACAAGGGCCAAACAAATTGGCTGTATCGTAAGTTGCTCCTATTCCGGACCTCTTGTAATTGAACTCAATTTCACGTTTTCGGTTTTATTTATTTTGAAAAGTTCAAATCCTTCTATAAATTTCAAGAGAAGATTCTCGAACTAATTTAATTTGTTTTCTATTTAAGTAACGCGATTTAGTTGTGTACAAAGTTTATGTTCTACGGTTTATGTTTGTATTGATAATTGTTTGTTTTGTTTATAACGAGAAAAACGACAGCCATTGTTTATTATTATTGTTGTAGTTCAATACGTATTATATATTAGTAAATGTAGTTTGTTTACATAAATATATTTTTTCGAAATTATATCTGATGTGTGTTAAAGTGCCTGTTAAAATGGAGATTTAAAACTCAAGATAGGTGGGTATTGACATCGTTAATGTCTCTCGACTACGATGACCACTTGTATTTAAAAAAATGCATTAATTCTGATACAATGTTTATACTATAGGATATACTCGGGTATATTTTAATATATTACTATAATGTAATTTACAATTGCTTATAAAAGCTTAAATGAATAGCTGAATTAGATAAATCAGTCGTATAATTTACGTAAATGGTCATCAAATTATTAAAATGGTTGATTAATGGCGCCTTTTTCACTTAGGTATGTCTATGATTCCTTGATTTATCATTTCATTAACACGTCCTGCAAAAATGAGATCCACAGTTTCATTTCCACAAGGGTCCCCTTTATTGACTGGCATCTAGTATTTTATTTACACGGAAACTGGCCGGAATCCAACTAATTATCTCCAAGCCATTAAGCAGAGGCCCTTGCGGAAATTCCCTGATGTTAAGCTGAACTCTACACGAGAATTTACTTTAACCATAAAATATCTTAAATTTATATCAATCAGCAATGGTGAACAACGTTTTACTAAAGGATAGTCATACGACTATTTATTTATATTCTAAGGTAAAAAAAGCGTTGGTTTTTTTATTGCTTAGATGGGTGAACGAGCTCACAGCCCACTTGATGCTAAGTGATTACTGGAGCCCATAGACATCTACAACGCAAATGCGCCACCCACATTGAGATATAAGTTCTAAGGTCTCAAGTATAGTATCAACGGCTGCCCCGCCCTTCAAACCGAAACGCATTACTGTTTCACCAGTGTGGTTTATAATATAGGCACGTAATGTTATTTGCGTTCAATCTAAATTCATAGATCGCAATGCGACTAGTAAATACATTTATGCAGCAGTGCTGTTTAGACTATGAAACTCATTTGTATAATTCAATACGTAGTTAACATACACTCCCGGATCCATGAATATAATTATATTATATTATATAACTAACTGACCCGGCAGACTTCGTAGTGCCTCAATCGATAAATAAAAGTCCTAAGATTTTGTGTAAAATAAACTTAAAACAAACAAAAGGAATCCGTCCGACGGGGGACACACCAAAGGAAAAACAAAATTGATATTTTTTATTAAATTCCGAGCATTTTCACATTTATCTACCTTTTAAACCTTCTCTGGACTTCCACAAATAGTTTAAGAACAAAATTGGCCAAATCGGTTCAGCCGTTCTTGAGTTTTAGCGAGACTAACGAACAGCAATTCATTTTTATATATAGAGATAGGGATCCTTGTCGTTTCTGCTTGAATTATAAACACGAAAAATACTTTTAATAATTTATGTTGTACGTTGAAGCTCTCGTAACGTGTAGTCTTTACGCACAATATAATGGATTGGCCTTGTTAGCGATCCCTCTGCGGTCCCTCTAATCTTATACTTTTTCGACTTTTTACTTCAGATACAATACATCTGTCGAGTTTTTATTGGTTTTCGTTCGCTGAGTTTCTTTCAGAATAGCAAAAAAATGCTTGTTAGAATTTTGTTCTGAGATCCTCTAAAAAACACACGTAACGTTTGTAAAGTAAAATATAGATAAGCAAGATTTTATTTACCTATGTTAAAATAAACAAAGCAATAATTATAATATAATTAAAAGTTATTTTGCCAACGACGTTTTTAAATTTTAATAGAACAAACTCAACATTAACCAACTAAATTTTACTTATATAATTTCTGTGAACATTACAGTACTTTTAAAATAATGCAGCGATCTTTAAATCTCATATAGTCTAAAATAGCATAGTTAGTAAAATACGAGGTGTTTGCTATTCAGCAGAAGCCGTCTGCTTTATCTCATAAAACTCGAAAATACTTCCTTACAACTAGCTTGCCGCGTCACGTACTTTATGCGCCTTATTTATGAATAGCCGGTCTCTGTGTAGCCTTATATTTGTTCGGTGAGCTGTTGATGTCTCAAATTTGAATAACGCAAGCTCCACACCTCGCCTTCTTAGGCAATAGAAATAATTTCCCATCTGTATCCCTTTACAGCATTCGTGTAATATTTTTTATTAAAAACCAGCGAAATTGTGTGTGAATTCATTTTGTGTTCTTTGAGTGACGATCTCATAATTGTGAGTTTGAAATTTTCAGAAGAAGAGAGAAACAATTTATTCATATAATGAAATCTTGAGGAAAAGATATTGTTGTCTTTTTTTTCTAGAAGTAAAAAAATAAGTACTATCGTTTATTCAATTGACAGTATAAAAACAAAAAAAAGTCTAAAGTATTCACCCTATTGTTTGCGATAGGCAGCGGTTTGGCTCTGCCCCTGGCATTGCTGAAGTCCATGGGCGACGGTAGCCACTCGCTATCAGGTGGGCTGTATGCTCGTCTGCCTACAAGGGCAATAAAAAAAAAATAAAAAAAATTCATACTTCGATTTATTCCAACACGTATTTTTGTACAAAATACAAACGTGCCGCTTAATCCGCACGGTTTACATATTAGAAGGTCGAAATCCATTTTACCCTGCTTTTATATTTCTGTTGTGAAGTTTAACATAACTTTTCAACGTCGAAGAAGAAAAGTAAAAGATATCATAAATCAGAAACTGAGTTCGGATAGGATAAAATCAATAGAAGAGCGAACAAGGTTCCGCAGAACAAAAACTGACGGAGGAGCCTTTAATATCGGGAACCGTTATCTCGAACTTGTTAAAGACAGATTCGGTTAATGAGTTTTTGTTAGTCTCTTTGGTTATTATCAGAATCACCATGGGCGTTATCTGCGGAGGCTTTAGTCAGTAGCGGGTCCATGCTTTGTTGTAAGTTCCAAAGATTTATATAGACTTTGATTGGCTATTGTAAAGCCACTTTCATCCGAAGGGATAATAAAACGTCTCTTAATTACAAGAGATAGAGGTTAATGTTCATGGTAATTAATTCTTAGATTTATTACAGTGAGACCATGTGTTCGCCTCGCGGATGGATCTGGACTGCCCAATAATGCAACACTGGACACGTGTGCATGTGGATCCAAACCAGCCTTTTGGTTAAAGTGGATTCATTTTTATTTTTTTGTTTTATTATTATTTTATTCCGAAATTGTAGTTATTGTTTTTATTTAATTTTGTTATTCTATGTGAAATTTTATTGTTAATGAATGTAATATGGATGCAAATCTGTAGTAAATGAAATAAATAATAAAAACCTTGTAATTTTTGTGTGCAGTTAATTGTTATTTTCCAATTTGTGGTCGTCGTTTCTTAAAGGATATGATAATACAAACGATGCGACAATGCCGATGTTCAAATCTCGCAGTCAGGTAAGATTGTCTCTTAAAAAGCAAGTGGAGATATTTAACATTAATGGAAACTATATATGTATGCTATCGATGGAATATTTTCGATTTTCGTTCTATTTTCACAGTGCAAGTTTTTTTGCAAACCCTAACTAAATTTAACTACAAATTAAAACATGCATAAATATGTTAATGACCTATAAATCTTATTATCTATCTATCTTATTACCAGCTTTACTCGGTCATTGTTTGCATACCGAGTTGTAAACAATATTTCATTCAGAAGCTGCATTAATTAATTATTATTCTTTGATTATTCGTTTAAAATTTTGTTCGTTAAATAGGCGTATCATTACAACGAGCATCAAGACGTTTATCCAAGATTTTATACCGCGGAATATGAACGACGACTGAATTATAATATATTTGCTCATTTGAATTTCTGAATGAATGCTTTGAAATTTATTTGTTAATTATGAGATTTTAATTTTCCTCTTTGTTACGACAAATTCTTAATTCAATCTTCATTTTAGTGCCGTAATTTAACATCAACATTTCAGTTGGTCATCGGATTATAAAATATTATTATAGTCAACCCAGTATAATGAAATTCAACTTTTTTTCATTTGTTTTTATGAATTCTACTCCCTATCTTGACACGGGAGGTCGAAGTCACATAATGATTCTCAAAGTCTCATAACGTAGTACTTAAAATCGATTTTTTTTATTGCCCTTGTAGGCAGACGAGCATACGGCCCACCTGATAGTGAGTGGTTCCGTCGCCCATGGACTTCAGTAATGCCAGGGGCAGAGCCAAGCCGCAGCCTACCGCTAAGTGCTCTCCACGAGCCTCATTTGAAGAAGGATTTGATAAGCTTTGAAATGATTTTTACGAAACGCAATTTTTAGTACAGTCTGTATCAGCGATTTAAACTGTCTTAAGAGATACTTTATTTTCGCTCTAAAACCGAAACAACACTTAACGAAAATATGCAAGAAAGAGAGAGTAAAACTTCAACATTGTCAAATGTCAATTCTAGCACCTTTTTAAAATATCACAAATAAGCAAATATAAATTAAGTACTTAAATACATGCAGAAATGTCTGTAGAATTTTTAGAAAACTGCTCAATCTGATATCGTTTAAGTTTATCAATTGTATTTTTTATTATTAAAATAAGATAATCTTTCATATCGGCTCAAAATACAGCGAAGCGGAAAGTCAGAAACTTTTTTATGACCTTTATTTATAGAGTAGGTCTTATCTGTTCGTTTCAGAATTTTTAATTAACACTCATTTTCTAATGTTGTTGTTTATTAAGCTATCCTAAATTTAATATAGGCGTAGACGCCTTAATTACTTTACTTAAATTACAGTTTTCGTGATTGTTGTTGACGGAAAAGAACTTTCGAGATTTATTCGTAAAAAAGAATATTGATACGTCCACGACCGCTAAGCACTAAAAAAGATACAAAATTCAGTGTATTAGAAACATAAAGAAGTCGTCTATCTCATTTAATACTGTTTAGTCCAAGACTTATTAACGTGATAAACCTACAAGGTGACCGCCCTCCCGTTCTACCCAGTCATTTTTCAAGAGCTTAACTAATTAGAATAGATTTATTATTTCGGAGAGCGGTCATCGTAATTTAAATTACGTGTTTAGCTTAGTTCCCCGAACAGAGGGACCAGTTTTGTTTGCCAACAGCATACTTACTGATATTTACACCGAAAAGTTAGTGACTTGAGATGGTCCCTTAATCTTGACTTATCGGTTGAAGTGCAAACTTAAAGCCCCCGTCTAGGACAGTTTCACACAGATATATGTTTGCACTGGTTTCTTAAGTCTGCTTTAGTGTTCCTTAACTGAAATCAAGAATAAAGTTTAAAATCATTCATTAAATTTCTGTGATGTGAAAAAAAGGTATTAAAAAACTCTTATTGTTAACTGGAGTCCCTCTAAAATTCCAAGGTGAATAAATTGAATAATTGATATATAAATCATATTCATTTAGCTGTTTCTGTTACGGGGAAATACTCGCGTTTCAATTTGTAATAAAGGAAAGCATTTGCTCTAACGCAGTAATTACATTGGAAAAAAATAATAGGTAAATTTATGCAACAAAAGTTAATATTGCAATGATAGTTTGTAAAAAAAAGCCCAAGTGTACGGTTTTAATGAATTACACAAGGTACCCTTTGCTGGAAAAAAACAAGTCCAAAATACTTTCTGAATTTTTTGCCTCCTAATACTCCTTCACGAGTCAGTGTTGTTTATCTCGTCATCAATCGTATTACCTACTTGCTTTCCCATCATGTTTTACGATCTCAAAGGGTATATATTTTTGCTGTTTTTTTTTCGGTCTCATTACATTATTTTACCAAAAATATTTTACTTTGTACGATTTTATGACAACTAGCAGCTTAATGTACATTAATATTTTACATACAAGGCTCTGAAGGTCACTGAAGTAATACAACTGTTAGTCAGTGAATATTTCTTCCGAATTTCAAACCAAAGTCCACCTTAAAAATATAATAAATTGACAAATTTGAAACCTATTTGCATAGTAGCAATGTGCAAAGACAGCATTCTTCTAAGTCTTAAAAAGGGTTAAACATTGTCATATTTTATATACCTACATACTGATTAGTCCAATGACGCAAGCATACTGTAACCAAATCTGGTTGTTGTGTTAAAATGTAATCTAAATTAAAAACACGTTATTTTAATCATAGGACCAATGGTTTATTTAATTTATCAATGATATTCAAAATATACTTATCAATGGTCCGTGCTTATATAGGAACGAATTTCTTCATTACTAAAAAGCATCCTTAATCAAAAAGCTTCATTAAATATTTTAGGAACAATATTCAGTTACTTAAAATAGTAAATGATCATTAGCTTGAATCTCAATACATACACATTCTTATAAAATAGACAGATAATCGAGGAGAGAAAAATATGTACGGAGAAGGCAGAACGCTTTTTCCTTAAGTGATAATTTCTACCAGTCATCTCCAACCAAAAGCTGTATTACAGTATGACAATTTCTGTGTGCGAGAGAGGGAATACATATAAATGCATATTTTATTGTCATATTATTCTTTTCTTAACTAGGTAAATTAGTCAACGTACTTGGTCTTGGTTTATAGAATTTTTACAATTTTCAAAGAATTTTAATAGTGGCTACCTTATTTGTGTTCACACAATAATAATTACATTTATCTATTAGCAAATTATGTATTCAGAAGGAGGGTTGTATATAATGATGTTGTACTAAAGAAATATGACGGGAAGCCCAAATGTGCTTTTGTCTCCGATTACCTTCGGGCAATTTTGGGAAAATATCATTAATAATACGTAATAAAGGGTATTGAGTTATGACAATTAAATTGTAAGCGTATTTAATGAATGCGACAAGAAAATATTTGGGAATAACGTGTGAGAAATACAACATAAATAAAACTACTTTAATCAATCGACAAAATTTTCTGTTAATTTTAAATGCTACAGACGAATTACTTTTTTACTGGTGGTAGGACCTCTTGTGAGTCCGCACGGGTAGGTACCACCACCCCGCTTATTTCTGCCGTGAAGCAGTAATGCGTTTCGGTTTGAAGGGTGGGGCAACCGTTGTGACTATACTGAGACCTTAGAACTTATATCTCAAGGTGTGTGGCGCATTTACGTTGTACATGTCTATGGGCTTCAGTAACCACTTAACACCAGGTGGGCTGTGAGCTCGTCCACGCGTCTAAGCAATAAAAAAAATAAAAAAAAGTAATAAAAAGTAAAAAAAAACTATTCGTGCGGGCTCACAAGACATCCCACCATTAGTAATAAAGTGGTATTATCAATAGTTAGAGTAAATCTATTCGTTAAATTATATTTGGTTTTCTGGATTTTGGTGGACATGTACTCGTTTGTAGGTTTCCGATAATCACAAGAGAAAATTCTCCCTACAAACGTCGACTGTAGTATGTTTAACCTTTAATTATGCATCATCATATAAATTTTTGTTGTTAGATCATTATTCAGCTACCCCTTTAATGTTTATATCAAAGAGACGCTTCGCATATCTCTTAGAGACACAATAACCTATCAAGTACCCAGAGCCGCTTAAAACTAAATAATCAATTTGAATTTTACGCTATTCCTAAACGTTCCATAAGCAAATATGTTAGATATCAAACATAGATGTTGTATATTTCATCAATTGAGGCCTATAAAATCAAAGGCAGCTAAATCCAAGTCTGTCAAGTATTCAGGTAAACTACAAAAATCGGCCCTAAACACGTCATTACGGATCCTCCCGATCCATCAAAGTACTGCTCCTGCTAGGGCCAGTGTTAGCAACACTCCCGGTTTGAGAATCTGAAATAACTTTGTTCGTATAGCTACGATATTCTTTATTTTAAAACAGATTTATAAAGAATGAGAATATTACTAATAATCTGAATTGTACATGATAAAACTTCGTTTATTAGTACTTAATACAGAGTAAACTTAACTTTTTTGAACTGAATTTGTTAGAGATTTAGCTGCATTTGTTATAACATGAAAACACTAAAGCATGTTCAACTAACTAAACAAGATACGAGTCATTGTTAATACATTTTACGACATTAAGGCGTTTAGCTGCCCTTGATTTTACAGGCCTCAATTGTGCTCTGTAATATTGTCTCATTTAAAAAGCCGTATTTGTAATCTCCAAAATGTTTTCCGTGACTGAAATTACTTACCGGGCAGTTTATGTGCCGGGCACGTATGGAAAAAAATGCCTTTTATTGCGACGACCTATTGAATTATGGGCCCGACTGTACTATCTCACGTCTATTTGTGGAGCTGTGTTGCGTTGTTGTACGAATCTTGAATAACTAGTGTTTCTCAATGTAACTAATAATGTTTTTTGATCAAACATGTTTCTCTAGGACTATGATTCGATTTAAAATTAAAATAGTTAACAACAATTTTGTGACCAAGCTACCGTTAGTTAATGGATTTGGTTAAAATTTGTGTATATAGTAATATTTTTTTTACCTTACTATAGTCGTAGACATGATTCAAACTACTGTTACTTCTTTTACTCTCTACAACTTTTTCATTTCACCTTTAGTACTCTATATTTATTATAAGATTTCCAATATTACAAATACTTAAGTTTTCGTGGTCACACAACTAAGGTAATATTTGATATTTGCTGTGATATGTAATAGAAAAATAATAATAATACTGACAATGATATTTACTAACGCACAGAAATATATGAAAGTGTCTGATTTGGGATGTCCCAATATATTGTAATTGCCGATTGTTTAAACTTAGTTTCACTGAAATACATTATTGCTTTAGAACTGTTGAGGGCAATATTAAAAATAAATAATAGTTTAAAAAAACTTACAAAATACGCTTTTATAGAAAATCCAACTAAAAAATAGAAAATAAATTTTAATGCTTTTCAGGATATTACCAAAATAACCCTTCTACTCATATCTGTTGATAAAATATTTATAACTACTGATACTATGCACCCCACGTTTTTTTTACAATTAAATTACTTTTTCTTACACTATTTTTAATTCAAATTTATTTTCAATTTTTTTTTTGGATTTCCTATAAAAGCGTACTTTGTTAGTTTTTTTAAACTATTATTTCTTTTTAATTTTTTAGTAATTATAGTTGAATTTCAATTTTTTTTTTTTTTTAATATTCAATTGTCATCGGCCTTTAAAAATTCAAGTCAATCCGACGTTTTGAAGGGGGTCAAAATCATGTTCTAAGATTCCGTTACATACATACATACGTCTGAAGCTAATAAAAGCGTATTAAAAAGCTAGCTGGCTAGCTTTTCGCATTCACATATCAATGAAACTGAGATCGGGACCGGGCAGGTTTGAATATGTATGACGAGGTTCGGTTTAGCATTCTTAGAGCCACTCGAGTGTAACCCGCTTTCCGTACGTTGGCTGCAAATCTGGAAGCTAGGGGTAAAATGCTGGATAATTGCTCAAAGCTGCTCTTCACAATAGCTTTCTTGAATCGTACTGTGAATTCGAAGGAACAAGATTTTATTTTATCCGAGGAACTCTTTTGTACCAGAGTTTAACTCTGTATTATTCTAATTGTATATTGTGCTCTGAATTGAATTTAAATTGTGAAGCTTAACATTATAGCTGCAGGTGATATTGTAAATAATTAGTAATATATTGTGACATATTAAATTAGATTGGTTTATATGTATTTTATTAATCTGCTTGAGAATTGAAAATTAAATAGTTGATTACTTGTTTACTGCTCTGGTTTAAAGCAAAGGTCCAAAGTTAATCTTGAACTCCGAAACAGTTGTTTATTTTTTATTATTGCCTAGATAGGTGAACGTGCTCACAACTACCCTGATATTAAGTGGTTACCGAAACCCATAGACATCATCAACGCTGCCCACCGCCTTGAGACATGAGTTCTAAGTCCCAGTTTTATGTACAATGGCTTCCCCACCCTTCAAACTGAAACGCATTACTGATTCATGGGAGATATAGGCAGGCTAGTGGCACCCACCCGTACGGGCTCACAAGAAGCTACCATAAACATATTTTTCAAAATAATGCAAATTGTAAATTGTATTTTTTTTAAAGTAAACCTCGTAACATTACGTGCTACAAGGAAACTAATAAAGCAACCACTTCTGAGTGCATTCATAAATTTAAGACATCATTTTCTAAAAAGATAAAGCAGCACTTATCTTAATTTAACTTGGGAATGAAGTAAGCATGAGAAATTTTCGGTTTGGTTTCCTTTCTTGGCATGCCGTTGGATGTATTATTTCAGTTTCTTCACTTCGATTATTTTAAATCTCAGAAAAGTTAATCAAATAATCAAATCTAGTTTTTTTAAATTATGTTCGTTTTTATTTATTATGTGTAACAAAATATTAATGTAGAGATATAGGTAATAGATAATATAAATCATGTTAACATCTTAATACCAATATACA
This sequence comes from Bombyx mandarina, assembly GCF_030267445.1. Classification (NCBI taxonomy): domain Eukaryota; kingdom Metazoa; phylum Arthropoda; class Insecta; order Lepidoptera; family Bombycidae; genus Bombyx; species Bombyx mandarina. The sequence continues at coordinate 7,517,762 of NC_143228.1, read as the reverse complement.
TAATATAAAAGAAATAATAATATGTATTATATGTAATCGTAACTGGAATAAAATAAACAATGATTTGTACATGTAATGGAAGATAGAGGTTATCTTGTGACGAAATTGCCTGAAGGCTTGCCTAGAGGAAAAGCAATTTTCGGTGAGAGGCCATTTCAGGTCTTGAAGCTGCAATTATACGGCTTATGTGTAGTAATTCGCTTGTAGAGTGAACTCGCAGCGAGTAAGTACTGATACGCACCAGGTTTCTTTTAGAAAATTGGTTTTACTAAAATTCATACGGTTAGATAATACTTATAGATGACACTGGATCATACAACAATACACATACTAATATTTGCAAGATATATAATATTAATTAAGATAGTTAAATATATTAAGGAACTCAAGTCTAATAGTACTAATATTTGTTTCTGTTGTAAATAGCATTTTTGAATATTATAGTTTCATAGAATGATCGTATAAACACAATCAGAGCGGATTCAAGTTCTGCAAAAAAATGGTTTTAATACACTGGGTCTGTATTCTCATTTGCAGTGTCGCATCTTAACATGATGTCGGATCATTTCATGTATTATATAATAATACTGTTACGCGCTGGGGTTCGGGATAAATAAAACTCCACCAAAGTACAACTAAAACTGTATTCAACACTTAGAACACTTAAAACGCTCAACAAACACTTTAAAACCCTCAATTCGCTTCTTCCGCTTCGCTTCAGATGATCCGTTCGCTGTTTCGCTTCGAGTTGTTCCGATTACTGACTAACTGCGTGCCATCCCAGCAACGTTTTTATAGTCGACACCTCATCCCTACAATTATCGAGAATATTCCACACATCTCAAGTATTGTGTTTTGGCTATCTGACAATAGATGACGTTGTACTTCTCGATCGTTCTAGGTGCTGCTAGATCCTTCGATATTCGTTCGACTGTTCGGCAATAGATGGCGTAATCTTACCGGCGTAACAATACCATTCGACTCTTCGTTCATTGTTCGAAGAGAAATTACAGACATAGCGTTTTTGAGTCGATCGTTACATGGCCTGATACACTCCCCAATAATCTTCGAAAAAGTTTACATCTACATATCGCGTTGAAATAGTCTGTCCCAAAATCGAAATATATCTCAAGCCCCATTCCATAAAACTGTGTTACCTATCTTTTGTTTCGAATGTGTTTATCTTGCTACTCAGAAATAGGCATTTTTAATTAGAAGTTAAGGCTTATATATACATAAAAGCTTGATTAATTTTGGCTTAGCGCATAAGAATAACAATATGCCGTATTTTATTGTGTATAAGTGCATTATATTAAGTAATTTATTATGAAATCGTACTCAAATTTAATAAAGACAAAAAAAAACAATTTAGAAACATATAGTGCCAGACTAACTCGGTTAGACAAAAGCGGGAAGAAAAACAGGTAATCTTGAAACCTAGTCAGCATCCTCACCATTAAAGTTGTGAGAACGGATAAGTATATTAATTCTTCCAGCGCACAGTCAAAGCTCAAAACAATAGAAACTGATTCCTAATTATATAGAAATAACCTTTCGATTATCCCTGTATACCCTTGTATTTGCTATATATTTTTAGAGGTTCGTTATTTTTAATATGGTTACTAGCAACGCAAGAAAAGTAATTCTCCGCTAATAGATAGGAGGTTTTCACTTCAACGGGCATTGCAGGAATTTTCAACGATCTTAAACAGCTTTAATTAATTTGACGTCAAAAGTAGAAATGCTTATTAAATTACCACACTATTTTTAATACCTACTTTTAGCTAAAACATTTTTGGATTAAAAATGTTTTTGAATTAATATACTATTATACTGTATACATGATCGGATGTATTATATTTAAACAGATTAAGAACCTTACTCAAGGTTTGCTAATCTAATCAAAAAATACCCAAATATGAATATTTGGTGTCAGTTAACGTTATGTAGGGGTAAGAAGTATTTCTTAAGGTAGTTCGTTAATAGGTTGTGTATTTAAAAATATAGTGTGCCAAGGGAATAAGCAAAGGAGTCATCAATAATAATCACAGCCTGAATACGTCTCCAAAATGCTTCTGCTGTAAATAAATGATGTGCTCACAGTTCTGTATTCTATCAATAACGTACAAGGGATATTGGAAAATAAAACGCAAACTTTAGATTTTAGTTTCACCTTTTGTTTTCTACCTTATACGCAGTGCTACAAAATTATGAATCAGTTGACGCACGGTATTCATGATATCGAGATAATACGCGAGGCGTTTGACAGCTGCCTGCGTATTAAATTGCGCGTCCTCGATGACTATCGAAATTTGCTAAAACGACCACCTTTCATGCTTTAGTTATTAACCGAACATTTATTTTAGTATAGAATTTTATTGCACTATCGCAATATAAAACCCTGAAATAATTGAAATAATGTTTGAACCCGTTAAAGACTTGAACTTTTAAAAATAATGGAAGGTAATAATACGATAATCTTGAAGACGCAACTGCTATCAAACGTAATGTGGCAGTATACACTACTTTTCAAAGTTTATTGTTCCATAAGCATAAAGACATTTACGATCTGATAGGTTAACGTTGTACTAACATTGGACATAATCGTACCTTTTCATTGCCATCTTTATTCGAATCTTTTAATGGTCGGTGCCCGTTGGTGCGTACTAAATATTAAACTGAAATAACCGTCAGTTCCCAACGAACCGGATAATCTCTGTCGTTTGATTTCCATAATCGCGATAGCTGTTTTATTTTTCGGCTATTTTAAGATTGCAGTGGATTAATGTATATATTAACTTTTAAAAGTCTTAAATAAGTTTTTGAACTAAAGTAAGTCTATTTTTTTTACCTAAGCTTGTAGCCTTAAATGGACATGCCAGCTTCACCGAGCGATTAGGTAAGCTCACGGGGTTCTAACCTGAGGACGTTGCTAACACTAGTCCTAGCTAAGAGCAGTGCTTCGTTTCTTCTACCACCGGATCGGAAACGCGACCCACTAAGAAGATCTGGCGAGAAACTCAGTGCGCTGGGTCTATGGGCTAGTTTACTCGCCGAACCCTTCGTCACAAGTGACGGGTTTGACAAAAACGGTGACCGATGCTTGATGTACCTAAAAGCACCGGTAGTGGATCGGGAGGATCCGAAATGACAAACTAATCTTTCTCGAATTAAAGTGTATCCGGTACTTTTTACGCTCAAATGACAAAATAATCTATAAATTACACATCGTTGACAAAAATAGTAGTGTAACGTCTTTTAGCAAAATTAACAAGTAGATAATCGCTACTGGTGGTATGGCATCTTGTGGATCCTCACGAGTTACTACCACAACCCTGCCTATTTCTGCTGCGAAGTAGTAATATGTTTCGTTGTGAAGAGTGAGACAGCCCTTGTACTATAAAACGGAGACTTTATATCATCCCTTTATCTCTTTATCTCATATATCAAAAAGTCATGTCTCAAGGTGGCTGTTTTTACGTTGTTGACGTCTATGAGCTTCAGTAAACACTTAACACCAGGTGGGCCGTAACCTCGTCTACCTATCTTAGCAATAAATAATAAAGCGCTAATCTATATATATAAAAATGAATTGCTGTTCGTTAGTCTCGCTAAAACTCGAGAAAAACTGGACTGATTTCGCTAATTTTGGTCTTGAATTATTCGTGGAAGTCCAGAGAAGGTTTAAAAGGTGGAAAAATATGAAAATACTTGGAACTATACAAAAACAAAAAAAAATGTTTTTCCTTAGATGTGTCCCCTTGATGTGTCTTTTATTTATCATTGAGGCACTACGAAGTCTGCCGGGTCACCTAGTTTATAAGATAAAAAATGAAATTTGTCAAATATTTTTGAGAGAGACATAAACTACGTCGAAGTGAACGTAATTTTGAATTATAAAAAAAATGTCGATTTTTTTGTTTAAACTTTCATGTTATAATTGTTTTAATAAACAGTGACAGTATTTAGAGAGACAGACCACAATTGCTTTCAGAATTTATTACATTCATACGAGGTTGATTTTATCAGTCAGAGTGTCACATAATCTGTACTGTGTGAAATTTTGCTATGCGTACTGCTCGTAAACAACCTTCTTGGTTAATTGGAATACTTTTCAGTCAACATTTCGTTTCATTAAATTTCAAACGTTTTTCTTATTCCATTAGTTTATTTTGTTTATATTATTCATGTTCATTCATTCATTATCTTATATTTATTGTTATTTTTATTAATTAATAAGAAAGAAAACTGAGCTCACTGTTTACGCGATGTTAAGAGGTCAGCGGGGCCATTTGAAACAAAAATTACAGTCAGTCGGACGTGAGCGCTGTATTTGAGAATATATATTATGTATAAAATTTCAGAATATACTTGTTGTTATGACATAAACTTTTTCTATTGAATAAAAAGGGTCATAAACAAGTCTAATCTGTCACAGTCTATCAATAACATTATTAAGAGCAAAGTGTACATGTTACTTATTTATTATAAGTTTGAGAGACAGCGACGTTTGATCGAATTATTATAACATAAAAATAAATGTATTAAAGAAATATCTTTACTTTTTAAATGTGAAATTATAAAATAAGGATAAAAATAGTTCTGAACAGTTCGTTGTTTGTGTTCTTTTAATGAAAAAATGTGAACGAGTACTTTTTATGTTCTTGTTCTTAAAAAGCATAAACGTCACCTTAAAACAATACAGTAGTATTAACTAAAACCTTTTCTTAAATTTAGTGATTTTAAACAGGTAGAAGCCGGAATTTCGAAAAAAAAAAAAAATGTTTTTGACAATCAATAAATTTTGAATATCGAATCCAGAGAAAAAACACGGAAACGCGACACATCGATCGCGACAAACGTCTTTCGAAGGATGCGAACGTGTTTTTGTTCATGAAAAACAAGTTTCCAACATACTGCTTTATGTAGGTAGGTATACTTGTGTTACGTGAGCCATTAGGGGAAGGCCTTAATGGAACGACACCCGAAACGAGATAGTCCGCTGTCGTAAATTGACGTGGTGCCACTTTCTCCATGATTTACTTACATTCGACCAACCGATATTGTAGTCTATAAGATCGACTGGTATCTAAGTAAAAGTGATGTTATTAATTGCTCTAATATTGTACCCTAATATATTCTGAAGATAAGATAAAGGTCTACACATAAATTATTACTGAGGGATCAAGGGACGGGTACTGTATTAGGAAAATTATTTGAAAACGTAGTATCAGTTGGCCTGTTTTCTTTATAACGTACAAATTAAACATTCGTTTCAGTTTCATAATGAGGCTTGTTCAAAATTCTCGTTATTTTCGGCTTAAACGTCACACTGATGGCTATCTCTCGATTATTATGTGAATTAATCGTATAAATCGATTCGACAGAGCGCCACAATTGTGTCACAAATTTGATGACCGAACCGAATTTTTTAAATAAATTGACCAATCAACTACATTTACTCAGTGCGCGTGTACCGCCAGCCTTATTTTTATGGCTTTCATTTATTTCTTCAGCTTCAGTAATAAAAAGGATTCTTTGACCCATTGTGGGCAGTTAGATATACGAAGGCTGATTTAGCATGGCCTATTTATTTACTGCCAATCGTTTTCAATTCGCGGAAATTGAATTTCAAATGGAATTGTTTTGTAACTCGGAGTAATAGTAATATTGAGTATAAATATGGACCAAATTAACTTCTATGGTCTACTGGTAAGACGATAGACGTACCTACTCATTTCAAGTGTTGCGATTGTTCTAGAATTTAAATTATACGATCGGTATTTCTCCAAAATAAATTCTTATCTATTGCGAAGAAATATCACGATGAAGAAACAACATCGCCATTGTTGGCCCGCACGAGTACGTAATACTATCCCGCTTATATTCTTAATAAATTTCTAGAAAAATATAGAAGGTTTACTTTTCCTTGAAACACAAACTTGTAATATATTACGTTCTAGGTCACACGTGTATTATGAGATGATATAAAAATTCTGAAATCCTATTTAAATGTAAAACACATATGTGCTGTATCACAAACTCATTTCACTTTAGACGCCAAAGTCGAAAAATTCCATCACTTTGTTTCAAAGAGCAAACCGTTCAAAAGATTTAAAATTCAAATAGAATAACACTTAAGAAGATTGTGACTATGTTCCGCAATCTAGGACAAGTTTACTTTGTATTGAATATGTTCTGAACGAAGCGGATCCGCCGCCGGCGACAAACCAACTCATACACAGACCTTTGTCTAAAATTTTCCTTGAGAATAATCGCGATACAGGAAGATGAGATAACCATGTTGTTTTTGTTCAATTAATAAAATAACATGCTTAAGACGCTGTGTTCTGTATAGGATTCATGTTAAACATAATAACGAAAACCTCCAATGAGCAAGAAGAGGCCCTTCTCCTTAAAAAGTTTATTCAAAGCAAATTCAAAATCAAAACCAAAGCCCGTATGCAGATACGGTTCTAATTAACTTATTATGTGAAAAAGTTTTAAAGGAACTTTGGAGGATTTAAGTTGGGCAATTTTTTTTTATTGCCAGATGGGTGGACGAGCTCACAGCCCACCTGGTGTTAAGTGGTTACTGGAGCCCATAGACATCTACGACGTAAATGCGCCACCCACCTTGAGATATAAGTTCTAAGGTCCCAAGTGTAGTTACAACGGCTGCCCCACCCTTCAAACCAAAACGCATCACTGCTTCACGGCAGAAATAGGCAGGGCGGTGGTACCTACCCGCGCGGACTCACAAGAGGTCCTACCACCAATAATTACGCAAATTATAATTTTGCGGGTTAAATTTTTATTACACGATGTTATTCCTTCACCGTGGAAGTCAATCGTGAACATTTGTTGAGTACGTATTTCATTAGAAAAATTTCGACAGTTACATGGCAAGCTTTCAAAGGTACTTGTAGTTAAAAAATAAAAATAAATGAAATACACCACTTATTCACACATCCCGATCAGTCTTTTAATTAAAGTCCGTGCACGGAGTGAATTCAATTGTGTTGGCATTTACGTTGAAGTCGATTCGGATGCGGTTCTCGGTGAAGTTCCCTTTGTTACGTACACAGTAGTTATTGAAGGCATCGTATAGCCTCTAGTATTGGAATCTTGTGAATGATAGACCGTGATATTATTGTGTTGCATCGTAACGTTCGTAGTAACATACGCATGCTAGAGTTGATTTTAAATATGTCAAATGTCATAATTTGAACAAAAAACACTGCAAAAGTGAACCTAGGTGATGGCATCACCTTTCATTTCCGTAATCACTCCTTTTACATTTTTTTACTGACCAATACCGGTTTCATATTCTTTATTTTTGAAAAAAAAAAAAGTTTTTTTATTGCCCTTGTATTCAGACGAGCATACGGCCCACCTGATGGTGGGTGGTTACCGTCGCCCATGGACTTCAGCAATGCCAGGGGCAGAGCCAAATCGCTGCCTACCGTACATAATCGAACCTGACTAATAATATACAGCTTAGATTACTCTAAGTTCTTTTGAAAATTTACGCTGAAATTCGACTAGCGATAGCCGGTACCATAATAGCTTGAGAAATTCCAATATCGTGGTAAAGAAAATCAAATTGAACCATGCGGGCGACCCCAAGCCAAGTTTCATAGCTTCCGACAACGTATTACCAACTAGGCTTAGCGTTAACATACTTAATGATCAAGGAGATCCGATTAAGTGAAAGCTGACATTGGTGAATGATAATCCTTTATTTTTGACCAAAAATCTGCTCATAAGCTCTGAAACCAACTCTACATGATTTTTCCGTCATAAGCCCCAATAAGGTAGACATCCAAGCAATACTTTCGAGTTCTTGGAAGTCGCAATTACTAACTATCATTTCATATGCATATTGGAAGAATTTTTCCGAGCAAAACATTCTCGACGTCAGAAGACAACTTCAATAGTTTTATTAGCACTTGCTCTTCCAGGGTGGTACTGATACCAATATCATAAGTACTCTAACGATAATTACTAAATTATAGTTAGTTTAAGTTTTATAGGTGTACTAAGATGAGGGTGAAGTGTATTAAGACATTAACTTGGAGCCCTCACTGGAAAATTCGGCATGGGGGAGTACCTACATAAGACAAACTAGTCTTACGACGCAACGTGATGAAATTACATAGATGAGCTTGAATCTGTGCATTGCATGCGTCCTGAGAGTAACGGCTTAGCAAGAAAAAGAGTGGATCTCTTAGGTAACTGTTAACTGGACCAATTTGTGTACAGGCTGTTATTTCCAAGCACTACTGTACGATTCATGAGGGCTGTTAGTTAGTGATGAGAAGTAGAGGACCTGGGAATAGTTTGACTAATTAAAAAAAATCGAAGATAAGGTTTTACTACGACGGTAGAGAATATTTAATTTAACGGTAGGCAGCGGCTTGGCTCTGGTCCTGGCATTGCTGAAGTCCATGGACGACGGTAACCACTCACTATCCGGTGGGCTGTATGACCGTCTGCCTACAAGGGCAATAACAAAAAAACTCAAAGTCGCATGTATTGGATATACATATTATTATATACATACACGCTTTGGTTAGAATACAGACGATTCTATTTACAATTATTTTTGTAAAGAGCTGCTGAGCTATAATAATGCTTAGATTAAAAATAACATGAAGTCAAAAACAAAAAAAATACTAAAATAACCAAGTTAAAGCACGGATCAGTAGTTCTTTCTGTGTACGTACAATTAGAATCTCCAAGTGGTAAGCTTGATGTTTTATGGTGATTTATTAAAAAATTATGTGGTTTAAAACTCTTATGCGTTAATAATGTATTGATATTTATATTATTATTATATTTATATTATTATTTATTATATTTATTATATTTATTTATTATTATATTTATATTTATTTATTATATTTATTTATAAGGAGCTTTTACTCTTTACTTCATACGAATAGTAAAATAAAATTAACACTAATATTCGACATAAAGCATTTTAATTAACACAAGTATAGAGAAAATAGCTTTCATGGAAACATAAAAATTTTAAAACTGTTTACCGCCCATCAATACTCGGACATCAAAATACTCGTTGTTTACTTTTGAAAATACACTTAAACATCCGCTGACGATACATCGAATACGATCACTGTTTATAATAAACACCGAAAAACCAATTATATACTCGACGCGGGCGGCAATGGTAAATGAAAATTGTCGTTGAACAATTCGAGCAGGACAATTTCCGGCGTATTTGGGGTTCATAGTTTACCCGTAAACTACTTTTTCGGCTCGCAGTTATCATAAAGGGCAGAGTCGTTTATCGTATTCGTTTTCCGCCGACTGAAATTGTCGACAAGAGCGATGATCTCCGGAATTTCTGTAACAACTACGATTTATTTGATGTACCTCTGTTTTTGTGGGCCCTTGAGACATGGCCTAAAGGAATCGCTTCTGTGAGCACACATTTTGCATTACTTTTTCTAATATTTGTTGTTTAAATAAGTACAAGTCGGAGGATCTATTTCCATTTCTTCTAAAAATTAATTACTATCGATCGTCTTAGTTACATTATTTACCATTGTAAATATTTTTTTTTATTCTTATTTTTACTACTACTAATTGAAGTGATACAAAAATTAAAGTAATCGTAACAAATTTATCAAATTTCAGTACTATGAGCCGATAAAAGTGTATTTGCAAGTACAATGCACTTAAATTTTTCGTTATTGTAGAGTAATGTGAGCCCATAAGGGTAAATACCATTATTTTACCTTTTCTGCCGCAAACCATTCATGTATACTGACTTGCAAGCTTTTGATAGCACTGTGATTAACACAAGTTGAGTCTTTGATCTCACGTCTCAAGAATAGCATATACGTCTTAGTAGCTAAAGCCTCTATGTTAACACCGCGAAAATTTTAAACTTGTTTGCACATCTTTCTTATAGCCAAAAATAAGCATCGGTTACTTAATATTAGCTTGTCTTATGATATCATGTCCATCGTGAAATTCACAGGACCTAGCACTTGAAATTTAAGGTTTACGGTTAGGTTTTACTAAAAAATATGAGGTTTTATTATTTATAAATATATTAATCATTCTGAGTCTTAAAACTAGGATAGATAGGTACATGAAACTAACAAAAGCCACGCTACATATATCCTATGTTTTGAAGACGGCATTGTCTCCAAGGAAATCGACAGTTTCTTCGTAAATTATTTGAGACAATTCTCCAAGGAGAACATCGTCGACTTTAAATGGAACGTTTAGATAGAGAAAATATTATGAAGTATTTTCTAGATAACGCATTTACCTTCCTACTATTAAATTTACTACGAAACAAAGTTTGTGTTTTCAAGAAAAATGAGTGGATCTTGTATTATGTGGTGACATAAAATAGTTGTGTATTTCTTGTGACTTTTGTTATTGTTCTTTAAAAATTCTTTTTTTACCTACCTAATCACTGGTCTAATCACTACCTAATCAAGGGGGGCTATTCCGGTTTCACCAATTTCTCTCAGCCTGAAGAAGTTCCTAGCACTTGCCTTAGTAAGAATAGTGCTTCTCTGAATCTAGTGCACGATCGGAATCACTAAGAACCCACTGAGAAAATCCAGCGAGAAACTTAGTGGGTCTAAAGGAAAAAAATCTTGTTAACTCTTCAAACATCTACAACTTGAACATGTACTGTATATTTTAGACAGCATCACGAATAAAAAAGTAAAACATACAACTACCTAACAAAAGCCAATCAGTAAGAATAATTTACAGTCATATTGCTTTGCAGATGTCATATAGGAAACTTTCTACGTAGAGTAAGTATTTACAACAAAGGAAAATGATTCAACCAAAATTAACTACAAGTATTTAAAATTTATATGTAATGTATTGTGTCATTTGTAGAAAAAATGCATAATTTGAATTGATTATTTATGGATTGTATACTCATAAAAGATCGAATAAACAATTAATACTATTAAGCGAATAAAATAAATCAAATAAACTTTTTAATTAATGAGTTTATATCATTCAAAACGTATAGATATCCAACGTAGATGCCTTACAAAAAATGAGTTGAGCTAAAATTGAGGTTTTACCGTGCTCTGTCAATCCGCTAATCCGCACTTCAATCAACAGCGATCGTGTAATAAAATGATAGGGCAATACAAATTCTGAAATCCGATAACGCAGCATCTAGTGTTGAATAGACTTTCAAAACACTTCTTAAATATTGAATCGGAGTAAAAAGAAAACAAATAACGAAAGAGTATTTCAACACTTAAACGTTAACGTGTTAGTTCAGTGATTTCCAAAATAATCAATAAATAACGGTTGGCTTTATTTAAATAATTTAAAGTTTGCCTTCAAAGCCCACTCAGCTATGTATTAATTCAATCACTATAAATTAACTTAAGCATTAAGTTTACTTAAGCATTAGTTTATTCCAACATTAATCTTATTAAGTTTATTTGCTAATTTTCCGCTTCAGCATGCAAATCATACTAGGCTCAAACATTGCGTCACCGTTTCCGACTAAATTAAAGTAATTTAAAGTAAAACTTTGTACACTAAGCGGCATCAAGAACGTCTATAATTCACTAAAACTTTCAACAAACTGAGTGCGCCACTAACACCTTGCTTCGAGTTCACATTAGCGGTTTACGTAAGTTGCTTAGAACATTTCCCTTCGCATTCAATATAGACACACGAAACTAAATGCTAAATGTTCTGTAAGGAAAGCGCATGCTCGATTAGAAGTAGTGGAAATGCATGGGATTATCAGAAATGTTCGTCGTGAATTTATAAAATATTATGCGAGTCAAAATTTATCGAGCGTGAAATGCGTTTCCTTTAGAACACTGATCGCTTTGGATGTCGCACAATCAACACAGGGCGAAGTCTTATAAAGATGCTATCTATCGCAGACGTATTGCATTGAAAGATACCAGACCCTATTTTCTTTTGGCCGAATGAATATAATTTTTCTTAAGCTTAATTAAAGCCTCGGTGGAGTTTCAGTGAACAAGCGAGTTGTTTCATTTCCTCTTTAATCAAGCTGTAGGAAGTAATTAAAGTCTTCCTTTTAGGTTATAACTAATACTTCCACAGCTGTCTACGGTTAATTTCATTCGAAATGAACGAAGCTAGAATACGTACAATTACTTAGTCCGAGGAGTTGCCCTAGGGCCTTCCTAACAACGAGCAGCAACGGAAGTATGTTAGATGCGATTCAGCACTGTGATTAGGTATTTTAATTTGAAATCATGCTTCAGTGATCTAGTCTTATGTTCATTACTAGAAAAATATTAGTTTGCTAAAATTATTGTAAAAATAACTCTAATTAACCTTGAAGAAAAAAGATACATGTAAAGTAGTTGGAGTCTGGTAATTGTTTCTAAAAGGGGTAAAGTATGCTTGAGAAATTGTAATAGTTCAAGGACATATTAATCCCTCTTTGAGAAACGATTTAGGAAATTTAAAGCTATTTGTACCGTTATGACAATTTGTGACCAGTTGTAGTAAGTAGTTTATTACCTTTCTTATCCAGCTAATTGATAATGTATTTTTTGTCCCATAAATGGAAGCTTATTAAAAGTTTACTATTGCAGCTACTATCTTTAATATGAATGAAAGGACATAAAACATTAAAAGTACTTTACTATTCCTAGCAATTTCTTTTTTCCATTAAAAGCCCTTAATCTTCAATTAAATACTATTTCTCCAATTATTACTAGTTTAAGTCTTTAAATATAGGGCTGTAGCCAACTTTTGGTAGCATCATCATTGTGCTCATTTTCCCCGCATAGCAGTTATATATTTCCAGTTTGAAGTGTGGGGTTGATGTTATATCCAGTTAATGGAGACGTTGACCTCGACGACCCTGAGGGGGTTGGAGGTGATTCTGTGGCGTCTCTAGCGAATCGTAAGACCATAGGACACAAAAGTTAACATTAACAATTTACGAATCCTTCGAAAACACTATTTACAACTTTAAAAAACCTTCTAATACAAGTAGCTGTTACTCTAAGCTAATCATAAAAACTGTTAGAAAATCTTTAGTAAAAATACAAAATAGGAATATAACCCTGAAAAATAAAGATATTATAGTGACAAATGTACTTAATACTTTTTGTGTTTCTCGACATTGTCGGTAAAATAAATAAACCGTAGCCGTTTGTGGGCGAACACCGAAAATAAGTTTCTTGAGCACATTTTATGAAGCACGAAATATAAAATGTCATAAAAAAATGAACAAAGCTGTAACGCGAAGCTTTTTTCTATCGTTATTGAGACATGGGCGTAACGTATTTTGATTGAGTTTCTTAAAATGAGAAGAGGAAAATTGTTTGACGATAATATTTGTGATTTTTTTAAGAGATCATTAAAATTGAGCCGGCACGAGCACATAATATATTAAATAACGTTCAGATAAAGATATAAGGACATTTAGTTCTTCTTCAATATGACGTTGCCTAACCATTAAATAACAATGTATCGTTTTTTATTGCCTAAATCTACGTGAAAAATCACAGGCAAGACAGTAAAATAATGCATTAATCTAAATAAAAATAAATGTAGAGACTATAAATATTTAAACTGTTTTAAGAAATATGTCGATCGATTTCAATTAATTATTTGAATAATATACTTATTTTAAGCCGCGCTTAGCCATGAAAGCATCCCTTTTTTTCTGTGAATACCACAGAATACGTTTATTACTTATTATTATAATTTCAATTCACACTACATATTTCAAATCTTTCTAGTAACAGTCGTTCATTTTAAAATAAAAGGAATAACCAAAATTAAGAAAAAAATTCAAAACAATTCACGTTGATTTCAAATCCAGCGCTCGGTTTGAATCTTTCGTGGTACTCAAAGTTGTTGGAGTATCGATTCCAAAAGTTTCAAGGGAGAGTATTCACGAAATTTACATGTTTTGAAAGTTTTGGATATATGCTATATTGCACCGCGTTCTTGAAATTTCCAAAAACACATTAGAAAATGTGAACTAGTTGATTTGACTGGACGATTAGCAAAACACATTTATGGTAAAAAATGCTTAGGAAGCGACACGCGAGGAGACATAAGACATGTTCCTGTAAAATATATCAAGGATTAATTTATTGAATCCATGAAAATGTGTTTCCTTTATAATCTTAAGTCTGGGCTAACATTGTAAATATGACGCTTATTAGGCTATTAATATCTGGAAAGAGATTACGATAAATTATGGAATATACAATATTCATCTTCGCGTTATTATTTTGAATTGATTCTCAACAGCCCCTTGCCAGTAACTTGACCGAGTTAATTGTAATTGAATTTGGCACCACAAAATTGAGGTTAATTTTAGTGACATAACTATGTCCTTAGCTATTAAGAGCTAGCCCCACCCTTCCTAAAACAATTACATAAATTACATCAGTTTTAATACCAAATTAATAGTTGTTTCATTTATATTAATGTGTTTACCAATTTGGGTTTCTGGAAATGATCCTGTCTGATCAAGCATTGAATTTTCTACATCGTATTTTTTTGTTGTGGAAAAAGGCAATTTTTATATGGAGCCCTATTAATTTCATCTTATTTCTCTACCTATTCGTCCGTATATACCAAACATTTAATTTTCAGAGTACTGATACAGTTTAATTACAATATATTTTAGCTATAAAACTATCTTTTTCTAAATATTTAGTACCTAAAAACAATAAAGAATACCTATACGAAATAATAATAAATAGACGAGGCACCAATATAAGTGAGAAAAGAAATCCAGTGTACATGAGTATACTGGACAGCAATAAGTATGATGTCTTTTAAATGACCACAGTAAAGAGGTTTCTAAATAGCCTCTCTGTCTACGGTTAATAAAATTGGTGCATGGTCCGGCACTTAAACACCTTTATGGTGAATGCTTTCTTAGTACTAGTCCGGTTCGTAAATTGTTGCCTAACTGAGTATCGGATGGTATCAAATGTTAACGGTAGACAGCAGCTTGGATTTGCTCCTGGAATTGCTGACATCCATGAGCGACGCATACCTTTTTTTTGCTTTGATGAGTGGACGAGCTCACAGCCCACTTGGTGGTTACTGAAGCCCATAGACATCTACAACGCAAATGCGCCACCCACCTTGAGATATAAGTTCTAAGGTCTCAGTATAGTTACAACGGCTGCCCAACCCTTCAAACTGAAACGTATTACTGCTTCACGGTAGAAATAGGCAAGGCGGTGCGGACCGCGCGGTCTCACAAGAGGTCCTATCACCAGTAATTACGCAAATTATATTTTTTTTACCTGATGGGGAATCCATTAGGTGGACCGTATGCTCGTTAGCTTATAAATGCAATAAAAAAATTGCGTTATAACTATAATTGTTTCAAAGGACACTCGCCATATTAACATAAAAATTAAGCTAAATCAAAATTGAGTTTCTAAGTTTAAATACCGGTTATGACTTAAGCTACATTTAAGAAACGTTAGTCATGAAATTGCAATAAGCGTTACAATTAAAAGCAATCGTCAAGTCGTGATTTCAGCGCTGACATGCACATACTAATAGTATGATGTTGTAATAGAAGTTCTTTATTTCATAAAGTCATGGTTAACAGCGTGAACCATGTGTATAAGTATTATTCTTTTAAGATTTTAATCGATTCATCATAACTTGTTGTTCATAAATCAAGCTTGACAATCCTTAATTCCGAGTAACGTTTGTTATTGAAAAATTTTCATAAATGTGTTTTGGATTCAGTTATAATACATAATAACAATAATCGAAAGTCACGCAATGTCATCTGGCTCTAAATTAGGATTACATACGATTATATACGTTTAAAAATAAATATTATATACTAAATATTATTATAATAACTTGACTAGACTTTGAGAGAACTCATGTCTCTTGTTATGTGGTGGCATTTGTGTTGTGGACTTCTGTGAGTTCCGGACCTCTGAACACTAGGTGGGCCGTGAGCTATCTAACTAATAAATAAATAAAAATGATTTTCTTAATAGGGTGAGTGAAAAATTTATAAAATCACATAATGATAACTACGATGAGACACATTTTTTTTACCATAAATGTGTTTTGCTAATCGTCCAGTCAAATCAACTAGTTCACATTTTCTAATGTGTTTTTGGAAATTTCAAGAACGCGGTGCAATATAGCATATATCCAAACTTTGAGTACCACGAAAGATTCAAACCGAGCGCTCGGTTTGAATCTTTCGTGGTACTCAAAGTTGTTGGAGTATCGATTCCAAAAGTTTCAAGGGAGAGTATTCACGAAATTTACATGTTTTGAAAGTTTTGGATATATGCTATATTGCACCGCGTTCTTGAAATTTCCAAAAACACATTAGAAAATGTGAACTAGTTGATTTGACTGGACGATTAGCAAAACACATTTATGGTAAAAAAAATGTGTCTCATCGTAGTTATCATTATGTGATTTTATAAATTTTTCACTCACCCTATTAAGAAAATCATTTTTATTTATTTATTAGTTAGATAGCTCACGGCCCACCTAGTGTTCAGAGGTCCGGAACTCACAGAAGTCCACAACACAAATGCCACCACATAACAAGAGACATGAGTTCTCTCAAAGTCTAGTCAAGTTATTATAATAATATTTAGTATATAATATTTATTTTTAAACGTATATAATCGTATGTAATCCTAATTTAGAGCCAGATGACATTGCGTGACTTTCGATTATTGTTATTATGTATTATAACTGAATCCAAAACACATTTATGAAAATTTTTCAATAACAAACGTTACTCGGAATTAAGGATTGTCAAGCTTGATTTATGAACAACAAGTTATGATGAATCGATTAAAATCTTAAAAGAATAATACTTATACACATGGTTCACGCTGTTAACCATGAGTTTATGAAATAAAGAACTTCTATTACAACATCATACTATTAGTATGTGCATGTCAGCGCTGAAATCACGACTTGACGATTGCTTTTAATTGTAACGCTTATTGCAATTTCATGACTAACGTTTCTTAAATGTAGCTTAAGTCATAAACGGTATTTAAACTTAGAAACTCAATTTTGATTTAGCTTAATTTTTATGTTAATATGGCGAGTGTCCTTTGAAACAATTATAGTTATAACGCAATTTTTTTATTGCATTTATAAGCTAACGAGCATACGGTCCACCTAATGGATTCCCCATCAGGTAAAAAAAATATAATTTGCGTAATTACTGGTGATAGGACCTCTTGTGAGACCGCGCGGTCCGCACCGCCTTGCCTATTTCTACCGTGAAGCAGTAATACGTTTCAGTTTGAAGGGTTGGGCAGCCGTTGTAACTATACTGAGACCTTAGAACTTATATCTCAAGGTGGGTGGCGCATTTGCGTTGTAGATGTCTATGGGCTTCAGTAACCACCAAGTGGGCTGTGAGCTCGTCCACTCATCAAAGCAAAAAAAAGGTATGCGTCGCTCATGGATGTCAGCAATTCCAGGAGCAAATCCAAGCTGCTGTCTACCGTTAACATTTGATACCATCCGATACTCAGTTAGGCAACAATTTACGAACCGGACTAGTACTAAGAAAGCATTCACCATAAAGGTGTTTAAGTGCCGGACCATGCACCAATTTTATTAACCGTAGACAGAGAGGCTATTTAGAAACCTCTTTACTGTGGTCATTTAAAAGACATCATACTTATTGCTGTCCAGTATACTCATGTACACTGGATTTCTTTTCTCACTTATATTGGTGCCTCGTCTATTTATTATTATTTCGTATAGGTATTCTTTATTGTTTTTAGGTACTAAATATTTAGAAAAAGATAGTTTTATAGCTAAAATATATTGTAATTAAACTGTATCAGTACTCTGAAAATTAAATGTTTGGTATATACGGACGAATAGGTAGAGAAATAAGATGAAATTAATAGGGCTCCATATAAAAATTGCCTTTTTCCACAACAAAAAAATACGATGTAGAAAATTCAATGCTTGATCAGACAGGATCATTTCCAGAAACCCAAATTGGTAAACACATTAATATAAATGAAACAACTATTAATTTGGTATTAAAACTGATGTAATTTATGTAATTGTTTTAGGAAGGGTGGGGCTAGCTCTTAATAGCTAAGGACATAGTTATGTCACTAAAATTAACCTCAATTTTGTGGTGCCAAATTCAATTACAATTAACTCGGTCAAGTTACTGGCAAGGGGCTGTTGAGAATCAATTCAAAATAATAACGCGAAGATGAATATTGTATATTCCATAATTTATCGTAATCTCTTTCCAGATATTAATAGCCTAATAAGCGTCATATTTACAATGTTAGCCCAGACTTAAGATTATAAAGGAAACACATTTTCATGGATTCAATAAATTAATCCTTGATATATTTTACAGGAACATGTCTTATGTCTCCTCGCGTGTCGCTTCCTAAGCACATCTAAAATAATTAATGAAGGACATTAACTAAAGACGCTTTTTCGTCGAAATAAATAGGCCGTGTTGCGACAAGTGTTCGCAAGCTGGGGTCGAAGGGTGAATTAAGCTCGATGGTTCAATCTTATCAAACATAATTTTGAGAGTAAAAATTAAATTATTCGATTTCAATTAAACTGAATAAAAGGCATAGAACTTAGAAAAAAAACCCCCATTAAAAACAGAAATGAACAATCTATGATTAGTATCGTTTTGTTGCAGGTTTCACCAACGTAGAAGATAAGAAATGAGTATTGCCAAACGAAAGAAGATTGAGATTGGTGGTTATATAATTGCCGTCCAAGCTCGTGCTACAGATAAATAGCTTTTGGATTGTTTTTTTTTCCTTTTAACCGAAGAATTTTAACCATTGGCCCTATTGATTGTTGTTGAAGTGGCAAATGAAGAACGGCGGGTAGCGCGCCCAGCGTGGATGGTGTTGCGCGGGTGTGAGGTATGGCGGCGCGGTGTGGGTGGAGGGCGGGGCGCGTGCGTCGGTGAGATTGGCGCACGGCGTGATGCGGTCGGCGCTTTACGCAGCATGGTGCATTTATGCGGCTTGGTTCGCGGTGTTCGCGGCGACCACTGCTGGTCGCGAGCTCCGCGTGCTACAAGCGGACGCGCGCGCCGCTTTCTACTTAGGCATCGCTGCGCCTCCCTCGGCCTCCGCCGTCGTGCGCGCATTCAACCGATCTCTCGCGGAAGTTGCACAGACGCACTTGGCCGCCGACTACCCGCTTTACCTGCGCAACATTTCACTACTCCCCCTTTACATCGAGTTGCCAGAAGATGAAAGGTACGTACTTTAGCTACCTAATACTTTCGTTTTAAATAAATTATGCATGAAAATTTAATACAAGATTTAATTGACGATCCCATGTGAAACGATCAAAGTATTCAATCTAAACTAATATTATAAAGCTGAAGAGTTTGTTTGTTTGAACGCGCTAATCTCAGCAACTACTGGTCCGATTTGAAAAATTCTTTCAGTATCAGATAGCTCATTTATTGAGGAAGGCTATATAGCATCGCGCTAAGACCAATAAGACCAATAGGACCAAGCGAAGCACCAATAAAGAATGTTTAAAAATCGGGGTATTCTTCCCTTTTGAGAGATTACGCTATATGTAGATATACGCCAAAGTAACTATTCCACGCGGACGAAGTCTCGGGCAAAAGCTAGTTTAATTATAAAAACCACTTCAAACTATCGTGTTTTCTACAAAGACGAAATAACCAACACAGTCTATTCACTCGGCGATCAATCTTCGCTTTATTGCGTCAAGAATAGTCCAGAAACAGAATCATTCTGAAGTTTCGATTTCCGACAAGGCAAACATGTTCTGTGCGAGGCGAAACACATTATGGTTATCGTAGAAGTTGTTCTATTTGATTGTAACGCATCGAAGTTACTGGGTTCGAACCGGAAAGGTTTTGTTGACGAATTTGATTTTTTGTTAGATATCTGGTTGAAATTAGTTGTGAAGTTATTTATTATTTCCATTTTACAGCCTACCTAATGGTGAGTTGTTAACACCGCCCATGTACGACAGGAAGGCTAGCCCAGCCGCTGCCTACCAAATATAACGTTTTATATTATAAAACATATATTATATTATAAAACCAATTACTTGACTTATCTTTAATTGAAACTAAAATTCGTAATACTTGCTTATTTTGTATAACAATCTGATTATTGCGGTTCCACCCGTGTCAAATATTGAATGTGCCTATTTGAAATACGCGCTCACACGCTTTGATATAATTGGTAATCAAAAACGTGATGTTATGCATAATTCTTCAATTTCCGCTTTAGTAGCGAGCTAAAACCCATAGCAGTTTTAAATTTGGCTCTGCACGCTTTTCGTGATATTCGAAGAAAGAAAAATAGAGACATTAACAAAGAATAAAAAGCGCTAACTTATACATATATATATATTCGATATAATATTTGATTTTTAGGTATTCACAATTACAGATTTCGAAAACACTCCCATGATCATGAAAACTGTAATTTAGGTAAAACATTTAAATGTTGTATGTATTCGTGTTAACGTAAAGACTATTGAATATATCTCTGACCGATGGTAACTTCTATCGGATGAGCTGTAAATCTACAACGGTATTAGACAAAGTCAAATATTTTCAGCGCGAATATCTAAAATTGGATTGAAGCCATTCGTTAAATTGTTCGTTAATATTGGTAGCTTTGGCTCAGATATTTTCCTGCAGGATTTGTCTTGTTTCAACGGTACGCCCAATAACTTTTGTCACGTAGCGAAATGGGAATGTCACGATCAAGATTGTAAAGGAACTTGGACGTGTCACTTCTAACAATAATTGTTTGCGAATAGTATAATTTAAACCCATTCCATGTATTATCTAATGTTTTTGCTACCCAGTTTTGAAAACACGAGATTACCAAAATAGATTTTTGTTTTTAACGCAAAGCTACTTTTACATTTAGATCGAGTGATGAAGTGAATTTATTATTAGTAATATTGCTATAGCTAGCAAGATTTCTTATTACCTTGCAGATTTAAATAAATAATTAACAGCTAAAATAAAATACTGAACGCGATTCGAATATGGAGGTATTTGATTTGAGTAATGTAACAAAACGATGACTATTTCATATTCATTTATTTATTATATATTTAATTGCAGTTATAATACTTGCACTATGAATTTCTTACACATTTCGAATTTTAATAGTGTTCACCATTCAATTTAAATGGGGACTTGATTCTATCTCATCCGTTAATCTCAGGATCGCCATAATAATAGACTTCTTAGTTTGGGTGAATAAATTTACAATTTTTTACTACTGAGATCAATTCCATTTTACAACAGTTGGAAATTACGGGTTGTCTATTAATATATCTAATAATGTTGTTGTCTGATAGTTGTCTATATGAAATAACATATAACTTAGATTTAACTATAACATTGGAAAAGCAAAAATTTTAAATATTTTATTCTATTTTAATATTTTTTAATGAGTAAGCTATTTAATCGCTGTGCTATGACTGTTGACGGTGACAGCTCTTAAGATAAAAACGAGAAACAGTGTCGATCGAAATAAACTGTATCTTATGTTCTTATGGCATAGAATTTCAACTCCTTTGTGTCGGTATTAAACTTGATATTGCACCGTTTACCGAAATCCTTATATGATATTTTATAGACGCATTCCATGTCGGCTTTTTCTGCAGAGTTCTGCGCTCTTTGGCCGGTAAAGATACCACCAGTCACACGAAACCGTAACTCCCTGGCTAGATTTATTCTGCAAGAAAAAAAAAAACAAATAAAATAGGTTTTCAGCTAGATCTTAAGATGTCAGGATGCAGCTTATAAACTGAAGGTAAGAACGGCGGACAATTTTTGTTTGTTAAAAAAGAAAGAAGAAAAGAAAAACGATGTTAATAAAATATACATTATTCAACATTAATTTATATAATTTATCTTTTTTGATATAAGAGAGGTTATTCGAGTTTTTTGTTATTGGGTGCTAGTAGTATTTTATTTTAGGCCTAGGCCGCACTACGGTGAAACCGCAGCGGTTAATAACCGTGTGAGCTTATGAAACACGAAAACGAATACAAGCGGCCGCACTTGCGGTTTTTTCCCGCGACTGATTTTAAAACCGCGAAATGTTACAAAATTGTCGCGGAAAAAAACCGCAACAAAATTTGTAATCTATAGAACTAGGTATCCGTGCACGCACTATGCGTAACCGCGGGCGGTTTTATTTGAAATGTCAAATACATTTGCGAAACTTTGTTTCCATGAAACTGGCTACTGACATCCGATAGTAATTGAAAAATTTCTCTAGGGGTTTTCTTAAATTTCGATATTTCTTATGAAAGAAACCTTTCTCAAATTTACGGTTAGAAAGTGGATAGACCCAACATTTGTAAAATTTTCGTTGTCTTTTTATCTATTTCTTAGTAACAGAGCCACACTGCTACTGCTCTTTTGAAATTTATCCATCTTCAAACTGCGAAAATCGCGGGCGAATTCGCGGTTAATAATTGTAGTGTGTGCGTATTAAGCGGTTTCGCGGTTACAGCGGTTAACCGATCCCGGGAAAAAACAGTAGTGCGGCCTAGGCCTTAGAGACATAATTTAGATCTATAGATTTTATTATGTGGGTGGGTAGTAATAAAAAGAGATTTATTAAGTATCAAACAAATGGTTTATTTCCCAAATTTTCGGCAAAAGCGTCATCAAATTTGATACGGCTTGAATTATGGCGCTATCTATGTACTTCATCCCTATTAAAATACCATTCCTTTATGTTTTTCTAGAATTTATAAATACGTGGCTTGGCCATTCCGATAAAAACAAAGTTTCCAATACGTTCACTGTTGTACCGAAACCAAAACTAAACTAAGTTGAACAACATTATATTATTACTGTTCCAGGCACAGATTATATATTTTTTCGTTGTCCATAACTTTATTTTTAATGTCAGATCTGATTCCTTTGTTTTATTATTCAATTTCAAAGTTCGAAGGCAAATCAATATTGATTGATCTTATGCTAATCTAGTAGATGTTAAGAGACCGAGAGAAAAACTTTTCGGTAATATAAATAATAAATATAAAATAGAAACAAACTAAAAATCTTTCACAAAATCCAGAATCAAATAAGATACGAGAGTAAAAGAAAAGGGTTGAGATTAGTGTGGGCATCGTGAGAGTGACAAACGGTATTGTAGATGAAAGTGAACGTTTCGTATCAAAAACTTGGTCCTAGATCTCATTCTTTTATCTCTAACAGTAAAATAGTAAAGTTAGTTCAAAATGACATTTTTCTTTTTTGTAGTAAACAAAATCAAATAGTCCAAAATGGATAATAAACAACGGTCTAGGTCTAGTTTTATTCTTTGTGTGATGAAAGATATTTGATTTTGAATCCAATCCTGGATTACATAGTTGAATGTCATGTTTGAAGATGGATAGCGGTATTTTCGTATACGATACCAATTTATTAAATGATGATTTTTATTTTTAGAATTGTTATAATCTTAATATACATAAATTACGTGGCACGTTGTTTGTACGCGATACTTTTTTTTTTAATGTGTGTTTTGTTCCTACTTAAGCCATAGAATTAAATCAGTTTTTACAGACAATTGTAATAATGTCTGACATTAAGATCTCATAGATAGCGCTGTGTTAAAAATACCAACGTTTCATATAAGCTACAATTTAATGGCAAAAACTGTGCCACTGTGTTGCTGAGGCTAAAGTATAAGTGAAATTTATTTCGTAGTAAACGCAATACAGTGAAATCCAATTGTTCTTACTTTGTTAATTTTTGGTATTAGCATAGCCGGCCACGTGTTATTTAGAAACAAAAACCTTAGCCACAGCAACGTGTGGCCGGGTCTGCTAGTATAGAATAGATCCCTCACGATGCCGATTTCTTATTATTAATTTAATAATAAACTAATGCTTAAAACTTGATCTGATATTAATCCGTAACACAAGCATTGGGTACACGAGAACAGCTCGAGCGTAGGTAATTAATTATCCCACTTAATACAGTTAACACATACCTTGCCCTAAGTAACTCGACGGCGATACCAAGGCCTCTGTATTCAGGCGTGACTGAGAGCCCAGCTCCCATGAGATATTCATTCACGTCGTATTTGTCATAAATTGCTGTCACTTTCATTGCCTCAGCGAACATTCGGAGGGACAATAAACCCGCCTTGGTCTTTGGCTGCGAAATAATTGTTATGATTTATTAACATTGGGATTTAATAAAGCCTAACCAAAAATCAGCCAAACGCAGGAAAGAGCAGAGTATTATAATAAGAGACAGCAGAATTTAATAATTAATTCAATTGAAAACACCGAAAACCTTTTAGCTCGCAGGTAGGTCAGGCGAACGTTCCTAGACACAAGAAACTAGGTCGAACAAATTTACTACGAAACAATAGATTGAAATAAAACAATGCCAAATATTTGAATCCTTAATTAAATTTTATCATCGTGCTTAACAAACACGATTTTCAAATTGGTATGGGAGCAAGTCTGCGTGTGACAATGGGTTTACCGGTTTGTGATCAACGAAGCGTCCTTTTTCCTGAGGCAAGCACATGTTAACGCCAACAAGCGTTCGCCCGGAGCCGTCTCCTTCAGCGAGGAAGCAAGCGACGCTCGCTTTCTGCTTAATGATCGATGTCAGCAACACGCGATACTCCTGAACAGCATCCATGTTCTGTGCTGTCCCTGTCAATATCGGTTTTGATTAATTGTTTTGTTGTCATTTTATTACTAACTAGCTGTATTCGCCCGCTTCTCTGGGGCATTTAAAATTAACATTATTATTTATTGTCATTGTTATTAGGGAGTTCAACACTTATATAAATATTAGCCTATCCATTAAGTACATGTATTTTCTACATGGTGGTATCCAGTTTTAAATCAATCGGATGCATGGTTCAGTAGTTATAACGGCACATCCGTAAAAACCACTGTAGATTTATTTAATAGTATAGATTTGGCTCAATTCTACATCCTAAATTCACCTTTTACTGTAAAGTCATATTCAGGCAAAATGTTTTCAAAAAATTTAACATTGACTGCCGTCAGTGTTTTTGCTTTTTAAATCATTGTATATAAATTTTGCTCGTTGAAATTGTAATTACTTTGTTAACTTTGTTTTAATTGGGTGTGAAGTGAAATTTTATAGTCCCCGGATTTCTCTTTAACGATTAATTAGATACTCGACGGAATGTATACAAACGAAGCTATTCGGGTCCACTGCTTTTTAGTAACGTTTTCTTGTTCGAGCAGGATTTCAGAGTGGCTATCTCCCGATGTAAAACAAAGCTCAGAGTTTGAAAATCCGGTTCGAGTGCTGCGAAAAGGGTGTCTAATGACACCGCATTTAGGGTTTTTGCTCTGGCTCTGCCGTAATTGGGCGACTCGGGTCGTGCCCCTGCTAATGACTTACGTATTTTCTTGCGTGAGAAGCTTTCACCGTCATAGGATTTACTAAACGCAAGAAAGAAGAAAAAAAAATCATGTCAGAACATAATTCTATTTTTGGACAATCTGAGAATTCCAATCTTCATAATGTTTCGGAACTGTTTAGGAAACTTAGATTTTAAATAAAAAATAGAATACAAAAATAGCAAAAATGTTAACGCGAGCTCACAATCCATTTTTTTAGTAATATTAAATAGAAACAATTAGCATTGAAATTATGAAGATAGGGAAGAAATAGTAATAAGTGCATTTATTAGCTAAAGGAGACCAGGTTCACTTTCCAGTGTCGTCTGGTTAAAAGATAAATTTATTTGGTTGAAAGACATTAAGATCTCCTGGCTTCCGACTGGATCTCTATTTTCGCGGAGCTTTAGTTGGCGTAGCGCCACAGCCTTTGTACTTTTTGTAAAATATAAACGAATATAACAGTCGTGTGTATGTTTCTATCGATTATAATATAATCTAAAAATCGGTGAAAATCCAAATAAAACTGTACCAATTTTCAATTAAAACGGATTAGCGAAGTTCGAACGTTAAAACCACTAAAAACAAACAAAGAACACAATTATTCATATAAATCTTATAAGTTTATTTAATTTTATTTATGAATTTTCTTCAACTGCATATTTTCAAAAGTGAGTATGGTTGATAAAAACTGAATCACCCGCCGTTGACCACCAGACATCTTCTCTAATATAATTTCCGAGCATGAATTCCACTGCGGTACTCCACATCGACTCCGGTATATCTTCTATTTCAAACTGTAATGTTCTGTCTCCTTGAATAGTACGCTCGAAACGACTCCACACTTTAGGGTACTCCCGAGAAGACATTTTATATTGCGAGTGCACTGCGAATACACAAACGGCTTTAAGATTTTAAATTTCAATCGATCCCCGCAACATTCAAGGAGCGAATTGATACTGAATGTTTCCTATACAGTTTGGTCGTATTCGTAACTATCTATGATTATGTTAGATAATGTATAGTTTGTACACGTACCATGTTCATTGCTGCTTGTTATTATATAGGATGTACACAGTGGGCTTAATTGGAATTTTCTCTTTAATTTGTAAAAGTTGTTCATTAGGATATATTAGTTTAACCACAGCCATACTTTTACAGTTTCTAGTTGTTTCAAGTTATCGTTACAAAAATTTATTTCAAGTAAACTACAAAAAATATGGAATTCTATGTGCAAATTAGTTCATTACTTAGTGTTTTGTTTTCATCACATTTGTGTCGTCGTCAAAGCATTTAAAATACATGTAATTACGGAGGACCAGTTTCATCATGATAGCAATGCGGCATAAACACTACGCTACCTCAATGACGGATGTACACAATATATGAAGTTTAATATCTGGTGCACCTATTACTTATAAACGAACGCACGGTCTGTTATTGATTTAAAGGCTTCCGTTCTGGATATTTAAATCTAAAAAAAAAAAAACATGTCGCGGTCGTCTAAAAACTATTGTCTTCACGACGAATTAAGGCGACCGTAGAAGCTGGTGGTAAATGGCTTAGTTAGCAGCTGTTTTAGACAAGCAGCCTGACAAATGGGTGCCGCACGAACTGAATGATCGCTAACGCAATAGCGCTGACATAAATGAAGGGATTGCGAACCGCTTTGTTACTGCCGATGAAAAGTGGATCCTTTTCGATAATCATCTATTTAACTTATATCTAGCTAGGCTTGGTCTAACGCTCGTCCTAGCTGCTCCTGCGTGACAGCTTATAACTCCATATTGAAAGGAGGCGGATAGGTCTCCAAGTTACAAAAAGTAATGAGTTTTGGCAAATATGCGTACCTTGATTTTGATCAACATGAAATATCCCTAGCTATGATTTAGTGCACGAACCACAGATTCCATTAAAACGATCGTGTTAACATAATCATCTAATAGCCTGTACAATCGAACATTAATTGCCCACAGATAACATTTGCTTTGCAATAGATTTCGCAACACGCTGTATATAATAGTCGCCGCATAAATAGGTCAATGCGGCGCGGCGCGTTGTGATCCATGTAAACTATACTCAGAGATCTGATTGTGGTCGTAAGTAAGTTATAAGCAGTCGGCTGTTATAGTCGGTGGTTTTTACTTTAATTTTTTTTTTGGTATACAGCATTTTAATGTTTACGAGTGTAAACGTTCCTTTTATTTTATACATATGTAGTTAGGCCGAGCTGATTTAAGGGCTCGCCGCATATTGTGTGTTTTCCAGAGCTCCCAGATAGCA
Organism: Bombyx mandarina; assembly: GCF_030267445.1. Classification (NCBI taxonomy): domain Eukaryota; kingdom Metazoa; phylum Arthropoda; class Insecta; order Lepidoptera; family Bombycidae; genus Bombyx; species Bombyx mandarina. The sequence goes on along the minus strand of NC_143228.1, from coordinate 7,490,039 downwards.
CAACGTAAATACTGCCACACATATATAAAGTATATTATGAGGTCGTCGTGGCCTAAAGGATAAGATGCCCGGTGTGCTTATATTGAGCGATGCGTCTGTGCTGGTGTGCAAATCCTGCAGACGGTACCAATTTTTTTAATGAATTACAATTTTCACAAAATTAAATGTTCACGAATGACTTCGACGGTGAAGGAACAACATCGTGTAATAAAAATGAAACCCGCAAAATTATAATTTGTGTAATTACTAGTGGTAGGGCGCTTTATGAGCCCCCACTGCAAGATACCTATTGCTGCTGTAAAGCAGTAATGTGTTACGGTTTTAAAATTGGAACAACCGTTCTAAAAACGGAGACTTAGAACTCATTTCCCAAGACGGGTGGCGGCATTTACGTTGTTAATTTCTATGGGCTCCGTAACCACTTAGCACCAGATGGGTCGTGAGCTTGTCCATCCATTTATGCAAAAGGGGGTGTAGTCTCATTTGTATTGTGTCAGGGCTGTACCGCCTAACAAACCGAAGCGTATGACTGCTTCAGTGTGTTCACAATACCTTATTGCGCCACTAAATACGCAAAACACTATCATTATTGCCTTTTATTAGATTTGTTCCTTCATTGGGGTAATATTTCTTGGAAACGCGTTCGATGAGTATTCTTATAGAAAATTTGGTAGCAGGTTACGCGTAAATTACACGTGAATTGGGTTACGCGATCTAGTCGAAATATTGTTAATTGAGCTTTTACTAAAACTATAGGTCCCGCAGTAGTCGAAATTCGACTATAATTAATTGGGATTGTAAGCTTGTACACTATTATGATTGTATGTTATACTTCTATAATCACAAATTTCCCCAAGACTAGACTATAAAAAATATTAACAAAGACAAACAATATATTTTAATCTAATCTCAATTTGACAACAAAAAGAACAAAAGTTTGACAGTAAATAGTATGCATGCGTGTGTGCGTCAAATACATGGTATGTAGTGTGTGTAATGTTTTCTTTATTGATTTAATGTATCTTTTATGCATTATTTTAAAAAAATATTAGCATTGTGCACTTCTTCTCTACATTCTCTATAAGTGTGGAAAATTTCATACTCCTCCGTCGGCGCGATTTTCGTAAAAAGGGATACAAAGTTTTTGCTTCACGTATTAATATATAGATATTTATGGTATTAAGTAAATTCGTGTAATGTGTTTGTGAAGGCTTAGATGACGAAAGGATCTTCTTCCGAGCGGAGGATATTGCTCGGTAGACCGATGGTTCAAATGTTATTGTTCGCAACTTGTATAAATGCAAGCTTATCTTGAAAATGTCGTAAGCGAGATTCAGGCATCTGTCAAATATCTTGCGTTGTACGATGGCTACCCGCCACATGTTTGACATAAGAATTTGCCACAGTCGCAGCAAAGCGTGACCTCTCTTCCCTACATCATTAAATATATAACATACTAAAGATACGACTACAAACAACGTTTTCACGATCACCGATATTAGGGTCGTGGCTTTATGACTAAACAAATTGGTAGGGGCGTTTCGGTCCCCTTGAACAGACGTTGATTAATTTTAGGCATCAATCGAAAATCATTCCATCATTCGCGCCTTTTTAAACGCTCGAGGAATGTAGGACTTACTGGTGGTAGGACCTCTTGTGAGTCCGCGCGGGTAGGTACCACCACCCTGCCTATTTTCTGCCGTGAAGCAGTAATGCGTTTCGGTTTGAAGGGCGCTGCAACCTTAGAACTTATGTCTCAAGGTGGGTGGCGCATTTACGTTGTAGATGTTTATGGGCTCCAGTAACCAATTAACACCAGGTGGGCTGTAAGCTCATCGACCCATCTAAGTAACAAAAAAAGTCTACGACCCGAAATTTTTTATTTAACACGTCATGCTATATATATATATCCATAACAATGTTGATGTTCAACAAAGTAACTGAATTTCTGGTTTCAATGTTTTCAACTGTATTAAAAAAGTATTGTAGTAAAACTTTGTTACTTTTTAGGGTTGTAAGTTAGAATTCATTCTTGGTGCACAATTCTGCAACATAGTTAGATTCATCTCCTTCTATCTCAGTTACTCAAATGCTTACTTTACATAAGGCATGTACGCAAAATGTTTTTATACTCTTCTGAAAAACGTACGTAGTGGGAAAAACTCTTTACAAACTTTCACCGTGGCGCGGTGCGCTGGTTCTATATTTTTGGAAGGAAGTTTTTGCGGGGGCCAGTATCGCTAAAGATGCACAAAAAGAGGGGCAGGCCGAGGCCAGGTTATGAGGAGTAGACGTATCTGCCAACCCGTCGCTAGCTTCTTAGAGGCTGCAGAATTCAACGTCACTGCTGGACGACGCGTAATGGCGGCGGCTGGCCTGACGATTTGACACGGCACTCTTCTAAATTATTTGTCCATAAAACTGGTATACCACTCGCGCAATGACGAATATGATCGTCAGTAAGAGTTCGTAAGTTAGTAGAAAATTAACAAGAGTCTACAAAAATATTTATGTGACAAAACAAGCGGCGTGTGCCTGTACAACGCGTGCGGTGCGGTCGGCGATAGCCTTCTTTTTTATTTTTAACTTTTGCTTTTATGTTCTTTTTTATAACTAGCCATGCGATAGGTTTTATGTCCACTCTCATTAAAAAATAACCAACACCTATTGGTATCACATTACCAAAATTTACATTCGTAATCGTTTGAAAAATCTACTCGATACTACAACGTTACTGAGCTACTTACAAGTTCGATTGTCATTTACCCTTTAATTATTTTTTTTATTGCTTAGATGTGTGGACGAGCTCACAGCCCACCTGGTATTAAGTGGTTACTGGAGCCCATAGACATCTACCTACAACGTAAATGTGCCACACACCTTGAGATATAAGTTCTAAGGTCTCAGTAGGTATAGTTGCAACGGCTGCCCCACCCTTTAAACCGAAACGCATTACTGCTTCACGGCATAAACAGGAGGGGCGGTGGTACCTTTTTTTTTTTTTTAACGCTGGGGAATCCATTTACGGATACCCGGTCCGGGGGGGTAACGAACCGGGTTATGTCGGACTCCGGCGCCTCCTGAGAAGAAGAGGGGGACGAGGGGGGCCAAGGTCCTCCACCTCCCCGAATTCCTCGCAAGAGACTACGCCTTGAAAAAGGCGCGCGAAGCACTTGCCCCGCAGAACGACTAAACCCCATCGAGCTCCACCACACCGGCTACACCAGACCTACGGTACCGCAGTGCGCGCCGAAAGTCCGCCTTCGCCGGTACCCGTCCTGATGATAAGACGGGATTTCATCTCCGGGAAAATCCCGAAGGACGTCATTTCGGGAGATACACCGTGGGCGGCGCACAGGAGCCACCTTGCACCGCCCCACCACCGGACCGACAGTCGAGTACCGGGCGCCCCCGGGGGGCGGTGGTACCTACCCGTGCGGACTCACAAGAGGTCCTACCACCAGTAATTACGCAAATTATATTTTTGCGGGTTTGATTTTTAATACACGATGTTATTCCTTCACCGAGGAAGTCAATCGTGAACCTTTGTTAAGTACGTATTTCATTAGAAAAATTGGTACCCGCCTGCGGGATTCGAACACTGGTGCATCGCTAGATACGAATGCACCGAACGTCTTATCCTTTAGGCCACGACGACTTCAAACTTATATATAATTTAATGACTTTAGTTAGCTGCTTAGCTACGGCAATAGTGGGCGTAGAAAAACAACATCTATCAATAATGTAGCAAAACTTGCACGAGTTTACAAGTTCTCAAATTTAATGTTACGATCAAAAAGTCCTCTTATAATCAGTTAAAGACTGGTGCTAGGGTCTACTGTTAACCCGTACGAGTTGTTGATACGATCTTGCCTATTGCTCCCGAGAAGCAGTCAAACGTTCTAGTTTGAAGCGTAGGATTATCATTATAATGTAAAATTGAGACCTCCATATCACATCTCTAGATGGGTTATGACTTTAACGTTGTAGGTTATGTATTTACGCTGCTGTAACTTCTTAAAGTTCTTGTATCTATGGTTAATAATATGTATTATTATTTGGCAGTAGGTACATAGTAGTTATATGTTTTCAGTTTAATAGTTCCATTTTCTAAAAGGAAAGGTAAAGATATCATTCCATAGAGCCTAATCTTTTAGATATTCTGTTATCTGAAAAATAATATTGAACGAAAAGAAACGAGATGATATGGGATGAAATTTAATCTCAGTAAAATGGCGATTATTTACTGAGACTTTTTGGAAGACCCGAGAAGCCACGTACATCGGCTTTGTTTCATTTTCCCACATTTGTGCACTTTCACAGATACTAAACAATTAATAAACCACCGTTATTGCGCGTTTAAGCCTGAAGAAACACTAAATTAACAAAACAAAACACTACTCACATATCTACGCACCTCGCATTCCCGCCAAAAGTCCATATTATGTTTTCTATTTACCTAACCTAAAAACCATAGTCCTTTTATGTGTAATAATACATTTCTGAACAAAATGTCAATAAAGTAATTTATTATAACAATAGAGACGAGTAATGAGGTAAAAATATAAAAAATCTGGAATAAAAAAGCTGTCAGACGGAAAACTAACCACATGGAAAATCTTTTTCAGTAGGGACATTACTAAAATATTGCTTCTGCGTAACCTTAGGGGATCGTGTACGAACAATCTTTTTTGTATTTACCTCATTTCATTTGCCGTTGTTCTGGCCCTGTGCCTGCGGTAATATACTTCGTTTTACAAAAAAAAAAACACTCGTATAAGAATCCACTAGGTAATGCAAATATATGTTTAGTTAAACGCAATTTTTACGGATTTTTCGTATTCGTATAATAAAATAATAATAAAATACAGACGCTATCGCCATTGCCTTAAACGTAAACTTTATTTAATCACCACTAACTAAAAAAACCTGATTTTCAATTTCACTTTGAAGCTTGGATACAACAACAGTAATAATAGCTTAATATGGAATTTCTTACAAATGTATTAGAGTCTTTTTACTGGTGGTAGGACTTCTTTTACTGGTGGTAGGACCTCTTGTGAGTCCGCACGGGTGGGTACCACCACCCTGCCTATTTCTGCCGTGAAGCAGTAATGCGTTTCGGTTTGAAGGGTGGGGCAGCCGTTGTAACTATACTGAGATCTTAGAACTTATATCTCAAGGTGGGTGGCGCATTTATGTCGTAAAATGTCTATGGGCTCCAGTAACCACTTAATACCAAGTGGGCTGTGAGCTCGTCCACCCATCTAGCAATAAAAAAAGAGTCGTTCATCCATCACTCGTGGAAGTGAATGTTAATGATTGTTTTAATAATTTATACAACATAAATATTTACATAAACAATATGCCGAAAACAATCCACGCGGTGAGAAATCTTTCATTTAGTAATAGTTGTAAAAGTAGTAGTATCAATTTTGACAAAAATCAGTGCAGAACGCGAACCGAAACACGATTCCTATGCAATTCGGAAAGTGTTTGTACGCAAAAATACATATACTCGTACGAAGGATACAAAATTACCATTGGTTATTATACTATATTTTAGGCCATATTTTTTCGCGTACGTGCATAGAAAAAGCCTTTTCCAGAGTAGGTACATACGATATCGCACATTCGTGTAGCGCCTGGTTGTTTAATCTGCATATTTATCCGCACAAAAAAGTCTATCACGTTTTAAATTTGTTTGTGAATTTTTTGTGAATTTTATAGTTTGCTTTTTTTATTTCAGCACTTAAACAGAGTAAAGGTCGTCGTGTTTTGTTATTATAAACCAACTTTATTAAGATACTGTAGGGCTATTATTGGTTTGCAGTCAAAGTTCTCTCTGTACCGAGACAATGCTAATCAAAATTGTTAGGAGTTTTCGAGTTAAAGTTTTGCTTCTGTCCGTGTTTATTAAGATTGTATTATGCTTAGATCAGTTCGTTAAGATTAAGTAGATTAATCGAAATCAGTGGTACATCTACTGTTATTAATACAAAAAAATATGTATATAGAAAAAAGTAACATTGAATATAAAATTATTGAAATCAGTCTAAAGATTATATTTACAAAACTATAATCCGCAGACGTGTAAAAGAAAGACATACTGCATTGCAAATAATGTATTTGGCAGATATTATTTGCAATACAAGTTAATTTTTCATAAAATAAACCATGCGGATCCCGATAAATTATGATTAAAACTATTAGGTATTAGTTAGCTTAGGTAATTAATTAGGTATTATAAAATAGGTATAATTGATTCAAGTTCTTCACTTTTTTTATTTTTTTATTTTATTTCTTAGACGGGTGAACGAGCTCACAGCCCATCTGGTGTTAAGTGGTTACTCGTATTTTTTCCAAATACATTTAAAAAAAATTAATCTATACTAATAATTATTATAAAGAGGAAAGATTTGTTCGTTTGTTTGTATTGAATAGGCTCCGAAACTACTGAACCGATTTGAAAAATTCCTCCACTGTTTGGAAGCTACACTATGCCCAAGTGACTTGACACTTGACAAGTGACCAACTTTTTTGAAAAATATTACGGATCCTTACTAAAACTCCAATAATGTAATTCAAGGTCTAAAAAAATTACATAAAATATTATTTACATCGCGTGCCCTGCGAAAACTATTGATGACAGAATAACGACTTTGTACAACACATTATTATTTACAAAAAGTGTCGCGACAGCATATGTCTTACTATTATAGTTATGCCGCAATAAGGGTTTCTTTATTTAAAAAAATAAAACAAAGTCTAATATCGTTGAAATTTTTGTTAAAGACCCGAGAGGAGCCGGAGCGGGCCGCTATATTTTATAAAGTTTTAGAACGATTCCTATCTATTGAATGATGTATCAATCGCAGGTTCAATACCCGTGTTCTGGAGCGTACATGCTCAACACTGGAAGATCGACGCGTCGCCGCCTTGCTGGTCTGCGGGGGTGGATCTGCTGCAGCGGCAGTGGTGACGGCGGCAACTAGAGCTGGCGTTCCCGTACTTCGCACTACTCCTTCGCATCTGCATCTCGCCTACACTATAGCTAACGTGAGTTATAAACAAAAGCTAACATTATATCATAATGCAATACTTATTATAAAAAAATGTGCTTAAAGTAAGGCGATTTAATTCTGCGTATTACAATAATACGCAGAATACGTGAAGGAATAACGTCGTGTAATAAAAATCAAACCCGCAAAGTATAATTTGCGTAATTACTGGTGGTAGGACCTCTAGTGAGTCCGCCCGAGTAGGTATATACTAATGCGTTTCGGTTTGAAGGGTGGGGCAACCGTTGTAACTATAGTGAGACCTTAAAACTCATATCTCAAGGTGGGTGGCGGCATTTACGTTGTAGATGTCTATGGGCTCCGGTAACCACTAAACATCAGGTGGGCCGTGAGCTCGTCCACCCAGCTAAGCAATAAAAAAAAACATTTGGTTAGAATTAGCTTCGTAAAAATGTGAAAGCCTACTATGGCATCATTTTTTTTTTACACCTTAACTAAAACTGTTACCTACAATGTGTTCTACCTTGAACGGCAAATTGTTTTATGTTTAAATTATGTGCAGAGCTCACTTAGTTTAATGACCTTACTGACTACCCCCCGCGAATACAATACCCTGTAACAGAAACATAAAATGTACTTTCTGTTCCCGACCAACATCAAACACAGTCATTTTCGAATTAAGAATAAGAATTTTAAAGTTTTAAAATCATGTAGATCTCTTATTTTGTTATCTGACACACCCCTTATAATTTAATTCAGTGAGTGCGATTCATCCTTGGCTCCACGATAAAGGGGATAGCCACCCAGCCGATGAAATAATGTTGCTACGTGACAGATGTGCCGAGTGACGGTACACGGGACACGTTCTAACATATACGATATGCAGATCATATGATTAGAAATCGTGTTTCTTTTACGTGTCTTAAACTAAAGATTATGTGTCAAGGAAAAAATTCAATAAAAGACCCTTAACGCAAACGACTAAATCATTAGTAAAAAAAAATTATTAGAATCTTTAACTTAATAATACTAGATTCGTTTTGTTGTCATTATTGAATAAAGAATTCGCAATAACTGTACGTAAGCATCAAACAAATTTTGTATTTTCCTCCAAAATATATAATACGTTTCGTCACAATATCCGCAAACGACACGTTATTATGTGCATAACATCCTGGCAATCGCGAGACATTTCCGTTCAAGGAAAGATTCTTTTCATATATTTTCTTTTTTTTTTCGAAGAGATTCACGTCCCTGTCCCTCACGAGAGCGGTGAGCGTCGCACAAAATTATGGGTCATTTATTAGCCACTTTGGCCCCGATTACAAATTGACGTGGATTAATGTCACCCGAATATCTCGTCACGTTTGAGTTATAACTGTTTTAGAACAAATTGCGTTCTCTAGAATAGAGGTGCCGCTACAATAGTGGAAACCGACCGGTATTAAGCACTGTGGCTATTCAACTGGAATTTTTATTTCTTTTAGGATATGCTACCTCTAGAAATAAGACTCGAAATTACTGCGCGGGAAACTTTGCAAGCACTCAGGTAATTCTGTCAATAATAATTGTTTTACTGCTCTAACTCTGTCGAACTTTGTCGCGACACGAGTATTCTAGATTCTCTACTTTGTACTCTAGTTCCCAAATAAAACAGATAACTAATTCTACTTAATTTCTTACTGGTGTTAGGACCTCTTGTGAGTCCGCGCGGGTGGGTACCACCACCCTGCCTATTTCTGCCGTGAAGCAGTGATGCGTTTCGGTTTGAAGGGTGGGGCAGCCGTTGTAACTAGACTTGAGACCTTAGAACCTATATCTCAAGGTGGGTGGCGCATTTACGTTGTGGATGTCTATGGGTTCCAGTAACCACTTAACACCAGGTGGGCTGTGAGCTCGTCCACACATCTAAGCAATAAAAAAAAAATTGTACTGTGACCGTGAAAAATGTTTCGCCCGAAATATATTCAATTTTAAATCACTACTGAATTATTATGGCGAATAAATTCCCAACAAAAACAAGATAACGGTTTTTCTGTTTGTCTTTTTGGTTTAGATCACATTTCACTGGAAAACTAGACCATTGATATAATTATCATTCATTTTAAGGTTTAATCTCGCGTTTTGATTGTTAAAACATAATTTCCAAAGTTCCGAATATTTAACTTTTTCACGGACGGATGTTAGTTGTCGCAAACCGTAAAAACACTTTTGGTTATGTACGACTCATCACTCTACGACTCATCACTCTACGACTCACAAAACCCCCTCAAAGGGCCCTTACCGAAGTTCAGATGGGTCATGAGCTCGTTCGCAATCTTTCGTTTAAAATATTTAAAAACTTCCAATTTATAATAATATTAATATTATAAAATAAGATGCTCGGCATGAACATTATTATTTCAGGGGATCCATAATTATGAACTATTCGATGCCGTTCTTGACCACGTTAAAAACAGTATAAATTCAGGTTTTAGGTCGACTTTTTACTGTGTTCTTCTTTTTACAGAGCAACTTTATTACATACACACTGGCATACGTTTACATTATTAGCCGAAGAAGATATACATTCTACATTATTTCTTCGAAAAGATCTTTTTCCTATTTTGTCGGCTCAGCCATTAAACCCGAAATGGCTTACGCTTCCTTCTAAATATTCACGACATATAATTTTCAGGTAATATATACTGTATATATAAACTGTACTAGTAACAAAGTAATTTTCCATTTGTAATTCTGAAAATAATGACAACACATGATTTTTTATAGGAGACTAGCAGAAATTTCAAGGCTTACCAGAGGCATTGTTGTTTTGATATGCGACATCCATTACGCTAAGCTCGTTATAGATGAAGCTAAACGCCTTAACATGCTTGATGGACATTTTTTCTGGCTTTGGATTGATGCTTCAAAAGATTTTGATGTTTTTCACAACATCAACGATAAAACTCAATTTGTTGAGGATGACATTGCTGAGTTTGAAAATATGAAAGATGGGAGTGAAAACTTTGCTAAAGACAGCTTTGTTCGCAATAAGCGCAATGATGTAGACAATAATACAGTAAAGTATTTAACGGATTACCGACCACCTGTGATGGTGATGGATAAAATTAGCAATATAGCTGTAAATTTAAGTAAAAATAATATAAATAATAATTCAATAAGTCCAAATTTAACTAATCGTGTCAGAACAAATACGGAAATGTTCAGAACGCACAGTGTTAAAAGTAAATCGTTAAGTAAGAGTTTTAGTCAACCGTATGATAGTGATAGTCATATTATTGGAGAAAGTGATAGAATTGTATATAAAAAAGGCGTTGAAACTTCTAAAATAGAAAACATTTTTACTACGAAGGATAGAGAAGCCTTCAGTAGGAATTATAGTAAACGTGTTAGTAATAAAAAAATGAGAAACGAATCTTTTAATAAGTATGTAAATAGTATACATTTGAATGATACACCTAATACAAACAACGTATTAATCGAAAAGGATATAAGTAGTGTTAGCAATGATAAAAATTTAGATATAAAAGAAAACAATATATTATTAAGTGATTTCCTAATGAATCCCACGGTGCATGAGTCTTCAGGAGATAAGCTTAGAAATCCAATTGAGAAAAGAAGTGAAAAACTGTTTACGGAGAAATTTAGAAGTACTGAAGAAAGCCATGGAATAAAAAATGCAACTTTAATTTTCAACAGTCTTCCCGTAGGACTTCTGGCTTTGCATCCACAGCCAATGAAAATAGGTTGGTATTTTTTATTTTTTAAATATTTACTTTGTAAATTTTAATGAAATTCATAAATTTGGCAGATCGTGTATATATTCGTGCAGCAGTAAGATTAATGGTTGGAGCATTACGTCGTGTTTTGCACGCTTGCGACGCTTGGTCTGCACAAGCACAGTTCTTCAGTGACGCAACAGCATCATGCTGGGATGAGCCGAGTGATGTAGCTGCAGATTTTTCATTGGAATTTGTAAGGTAAGAAACAAATCACTGCTCTTATTATTTTAATTTAATAAAGCTAACAGGATAATAATTAGTAAATCCAGATTATTTTAAATCTATTAAATGAGTATTAACCGCCTTATTTTGAGCGATTCACAAGAAACGTTTACAAAATTTGAAGAATAATGGAGTAAGAATTTCCTTTAAAACGCAGTCAATAGTTTTTTATTAAATTCTCTGAAGCGACCTAAATACGTCCAAAGTTCAAAAGCGAACCTAGATAATATTTATAAGTCAGTACATTGATCTATTGCAACTTTTGACTTCATTTATAGTATTTTCTAAATCAGTATGGTTTTAACAAATAGGTTTGGTTATATCTTTAAAGCCTCGAAACTTCCGAAGGATGTACTTTTATTTATATACGGTGGAGACAACAGAAACATTTTTAATCGAACCACGGAAGATGTTAAAAAGCCACAGAAAAAATTACACAAGTGTAGTCAGTTCCTATTTAAGCATTTACTCGTACCGATCCTTAAGAAAAGATTCCTTGACGATGTTATTTAATTTCTTATTTTAGCTCTTTTAAACATTCTGTGAGGACTTATATGTCTTTATTTAAGTTAACATTAGCATAACCATCATGTCTGCGAAGATCCGATGCAATTATTAATATTAATTACTATTAACTAACATACTTTGAGTTTTATTTTTCAGACTAGTTCAGTTCAGAAAAATGGCAAATAGGCGCACAAAATAATCAATAATTTTGATACTTTTAAAATAAAGTCTCGCGAGGCTTATCAATAACAATATTTTGAAAACAAAAAATTATCAAGTTTTCGTTATGATCTAGTACACATAAAATTTATTTTGCGATTTATTTGAATACAAAAAAGTCCATTTAAAAAACGAATTCACGAATGACACTTGCCTTATGAATAAAGTAATAACGTTGTTATGATTGACAGAAATGTCGGTAGGATACTTGTCTGTAAGAAAATAAAGAAGTTTTAAAAACTTATGTTTTATCATACGCCATAAGGGTAATATTATGGACATGCAATAATAGGATAGCAATAAATGTAGAACATCATCGTAAAAGTAAATTGGCTAGTGGGTCCGAGCGCGACGCAAGATTACTTTTATGTCTGTCCTGGCTAAAGGATGAGGCTTTATACCCGTGCTGAATAAAGTAGCCTTGTCTACATGCATGTACAGATTACAATGTTTTTTGCATTTGTAAACAAAATATTATATAGGCCGCACTCGCGTCTGCCGCGGCAATAAAAAAAATACATAGGAGATATTTACAAGTACTTAAATATTCCATTGCGGTGCTTAGCTGTGGTCTCTTTGTGTATTTGTGCCTTCAGGCATCTCATGGGTATTACCGGACTGATTGTTATATACCTTATTTGTCTTCTTGGAGATCTGCTGATTTTTCAAAGTCCTAGCCATTGTTACTGCGAAGCTACCATGAGGTTCAGTTGGATTTGCTGGAAGCCCGCAGACTCTGTTTACACTTCGCACACTTTTGAAGTCGTTGTGGCCAAAAGGATAAGACAATCGGTGTATTCGTATCTTGCGATGCAGCGGTGTTCGAATCCCGCAGACGGCTACCAATTTTTCTCATGAAATAGGTACTTAACAAAATGTTCACGATTGACTTCCACGGTGAAAGAATGACATCGTGTAATAAAAATCAAACCCGCAAAATTATAATTTGCGTAATTACTGGTCTCAGGACCTCTTGTGAGTCCGCACGGTATCACCACCCTGTCTATTTCAGGCGTGATGCAATAATGCGTTCCGGTTTGAAGGGGAGGGGGCAGCCGTTGTAACTATACTGAGACCTTAGAACTTATATCTCTGTGGGCCCCAGTAACTACTTAACACCAGGTGAGCTGTAAGCTCATCCATCAATCTATGCCATAAATAAATAAAAGCGTTTCAAGGCAAAGTTTAAGAAAAACTCGCTTGTGATTAATTTCAAACTAATTCAATAAACATCGATAAATAATACATAATTGAGTCTCGGTGGGGTGGTTGTGGTTTATTAATCGCGGTGGTACCCGGCCCGTCGCCTCGCACCGTGTGACCCGACATTGACGAGGGTAGGTCGACCATCAAATTTCGTACAAAATCTTTCTATATTTTATAACGGTTTCGATCATTCATTTTGCCAGTTTCTTCCAATTTCCATAGCACTCTATTTGTTTTTACTCTTGTAATGGTTTTAAGTATATGTTGCAGCAGTTTTTGTAGTATTAATCCTATGGCACTTTCGAATAAATGGAATAGAATAGAAAATAATTTAATATAGATGGCACCAGACAAAATCGGATCAAATGATAGGTTTCTACCGGGGTTCAATATTTTATAGATTATATTATTATAGATTTTATAGATAACAACAAAACCTCTGAAATTGCATGTTCTCCGGCATAAAGGAACCTACCTTATACCTATAATATAATTACCATTAACTCTTCGATCCCATTTCACAAAATAGGTAGCTGCGTTCACGTTGTGAAATCTACTGACATCGGTAACCTATTATCACCAGATAAATCGTGCGTTCATCTTCCCATCTAGCGCTTTGCAAACGTGAACGATTAACCATTTTGATATGCAATAATTCCGGAAATGTTAAAACATTTAAAATGAATGAAATGAAATTCTCAGTGAAAAATTACTTACAGAAGTATGTTTTTAACAAAACGACCCATCGGGGATCCAACGTACGGTGAGGTCAGTAAGTAATGGATTCAACATAATGAAAATATCGGTTGCGGAATTTCTTTCATCCGCCAGTACATGGAGGAATACTTTTGCAAGCTATTATTATATTCATTGAGTAAAAATACGATTGACTTTGAAGATTGTATTTTCTGGCTATCCGCTATATAGTTAATTTATTAGATCGAATAATTTATTATTGTTTTTACCAATTGAATGTAAAGCTGAATAATTAATTATAAACACAGTACCTGCTTTTACAGTTTACTACCAATGTTGCGTAAGTCTTATAAGGGACGCATCTACTTAACAAAAATCGCTTCCAAACATATTTTACTAAGAACGGTCCTTGATTAATAAATTGGCTCTTCCCATGAGGTTTCACAGAAGTAGGATGGATAAGCTTTTAAGCTTATCTCGAGTTAGAATCATTTTTGTCGCTTTGGAGAACTGGCAGACACGTGCAAACTGCTGTGGAACTTCGGCTATGACTATGAAACGAGGAGCATCATTTTCTCCCATCTCATCTTTCTGTGGTACGCGGTTACAATATTTTTGGAACGAAGTTTCTTATGGGACTAAGCGGAGGGATACCCTAACCGGGAAAAAGCGTCCGTAACGTAAGATTTTTATTATGTATGTATAGTCTTAGTATGATGGCTATACAGTGTCTAACGTATAGTCTACGTGATGACGGTTATTTTATTTATTGCTCATATGGGTCGACGAGCTCACCGCCCACCTGGTGTTAAGTGGTTACTGGAGCCCATAGACATTTACAACGTAAATGCGCCACCCACCTTGAGATATAAGTTCTAAGGTCTCAGTATAGTTAGAACGGCTGCCCCACCCTTCAAGCCGAAACGCATTACTGCTTCACGGCAGAAATAGGCGTGGTGGTGGTACCTACCCATGCGGATTTTTTGCGGATTCCATATTTTTCGCGATTCTACATGTCATACGACTGCTGCAGTGGCGCATATCATCATTGTTACTTACAACTTAAAATAAACAAACAAATATATTTCCTTATAATTTACTCATTATAAATGATGTATTTTCTGTTTCGCTTGAGTTTGTTTAATGAGATTTCTCTCGTTTATCTCTCGACTTCCAGTTTTCGTTGTATCTGACAACTTGAATTGTATGCCTATAACTTATTTATGGTTTAAAAATAGCTATTTACATATTCTCATAAGATTAATAAAATTTTATTTATATGATTCGCAGGGCTTTTTGTCAATGCGTGAATAGACGACTGAATATGGCGTTATGGTTACTGAACATGACATTTACGTTTCGTTGTTCACATAAAGTAAAATATTCAAACGGTAGCTTGTTTCACTAACAATATAGTTAGTTACAATGTCGTTCGTGTGGATAAACTTAAAATATAACGTTATGACTTAATGGTTAATGTATGCTTAATCCTTTATGAGGCCTTTCGGGACCACTTATCAAAACTTAGTTTAGACCTAATATAAATACGGAATAGTTACACGGGAGTATGTTATTTAAGGAATCTTCGGATATATCTCATTTGTTTTTATTCAAACAATATTAAATTTAAAATAACTCGGAAATTGGTTTAGAAGCTTTTGTAAGGCTAATTTATGTACTAATATACATTATACATTCTTTGCCAATCACAGATGCAAATTTCTTTAATGAAATATCTCCTGAACGAATTGTTAAGGCTGTGATATTCTATTATATTCTGCATTCTCAAACTGAGAGCCAAAATTCATGAACGACGAAGTATACAAGTTTGAACATACTATGTACCAATTTTTTTAGTTATCTCTCGTTGACTCGATATTATGACGACAATTTCTGACTTTTTTCTTTAATAAAACAAAATAAACGCGGTGCATTTTCATATAAATTTCCATCCATAGATTTTTCTTTGGCTAGTTCAATTACATCATTACCGGCTATTCCAACACGTTAATGTATCCATTGGCAAGACAATTAAAGGCTGAAATATATTGCAGTTACAAAAAGCATTCCAAAAAAACAATTTAGAAAGTATTTCCAATAATACTTAATGTATACACTATCAATACAAACAGCTACGGGTTTCTTATTTTCACGTAACCAAGTTAGTTGAGAAGCCAAAGAGATCTCCAAGCAACGAATTCAAGAGCTTCTCTGGCACTTGACCTCTTTGATAGTGGTATCGGAAGGCGCACGTTCTTGGAACGAACCGTTATTCAATAAAATACGTGATCCGCAACCGATATCCATGTCGAAGTAAGGACGTAATGTATCCAGAAGACGCGTGTAAACGTTCAGGACTTGGCAATGATTAATGGCAGGCCCTTGAATCAACTCATTACGCTTTCTGCAAAACGACACTTCCTGGATTATATAAAGTTTTAAGGCTATTTAAAATGCCCGGGTGAAACTTTGGTGACATATAGAATGTTTCTCTTGTTTGAAAAAGTTATGTGACTAGGCAGGAACGGACCATGATGCTTTTTTTAGTAGTACTAGTAGTAATAGTGGATGAGGGCTCTCTCTTTATCAGAGTTGAAAGTTGTGGTAAAATGTATAAAAACTTTTAAATGTCACAGCGGTATCATTTTTTTTAAATATATCTTCTTCAAAATTAATGTATTGAATACGATATGTTTTAATAATATCAAATTAAGCATGTTTCTAGCCTATTTCTCAATTCCATTACTAAAAAATACCTACAATTAGTTTTTATTCACTTCTTGTAGGTGCGTTCATACTTCGACCAAAATCTCATCTCTACGATGTTGGTTATTTTTTTAACTGTGATTAATGAAATAAAAAGTAAAGATTTACTTACCATTTTTTTTTATTGCTTAGATGGGTGGACGAGCTCACAGCCCACCTGGTGTTAAGTGGTTACTGGAGCCCATAAATAACCCACCATGCGCCACCCACCTTGAGATATAAGTTTTAAGGTTTCAAGTATAGTTACAACGGCTGCCCCACCCTTCGAACCGAAACGCATTACTGCTTCACGGCAAAAATAGGCAGGGTGGTGGTACCCGCGCGGACTCACAAGAGGTCCTACCACCAGTAATAGCATTTTAAAGACCTTAATCCTATGCTGTGGTGTATCTAATAATATTTTAAAACGTATTAACCGGATATTATGAAAGCCACAACGCTCTTGTCGTTGCCGGTCGCCACTAGTAGTTATCCAAATTAGGCCTTGTTCATTGGTTTTATCCATAATATATTCAGACGGGTACACTACTATTTCATAAAACTATATCTAAAACCATTTGTTAATTAGCCGCCACAGCGAGTTCACTAGAGTGAACAAAGAGAAAATAGATGTTTATATGTGACCTGTACTTTACAGAAGCTAAACAAAAACGTTAAACGTTAAAACAACAACCCCATTGTGCAAACTATTGTATTATTTACACTAACATAACGAAGCGCTGGTTTCTGTACCGCCATATCCATCCTATATAACGAACGTTTCGCCGAGTTTACAAATCTTTATTGTTTTAGCTCAGCAGAAAATTTTAAATAAATCATTTCACTACATAGTACAAAACAAAGTCGCTTTCTCTGTCCTTATAAATGTCTGTCCCTATGTATGCTTGAATCTTTAAAACTACGCAACGGATTTTGATGTGGTTTTTTTTAATAGATAGAGTGATCAAAGAGTAAGGTTTATATGTATAATAACATCCATTAAATAGGAGAAATCAATAACAAATTTCAGTTTCCAAAGCGAAGTGAGGGCGGGTCGCTAGTAGTTAATAGCCAGAACATTTTTGATTGAGTAGGCTATGATAACAAAACAACTTCTTGGCGCTGTACGCAAAAGCTCTTCACAGAATGATATAAAAAAAACTAAATTAGGACTTGAAAGCATTTTTATCACTTGCTTCGGCGTTTTCTTTTATCAAGAATATTTCGTAATTCTGATCGGATTAGGGTAACTGAATTTAGGTTAACTGAGTAGGTTAACTGAATTTGCAACCTAAACTTTGTAAACATCCCAAAGAAAATATCAAACTTTTCGTTCTAGTAAAATGTTACCACTACTCTTTACAGTTTAAATAATTCACAACTTCGAAGAACTGGGACCAGTTGATGATTATATTGATGATTATAACGTAATGAACATAACTAAAAATTCTAATTATTTCTAGACTATAAAATTCTAGACTAATTCTGCAAAAAAATCTAACCCGGTCCTTTTAACAAACTTTGGATAGCATTCATAAAGAATTAAATAAATATGATAACTTTAAAGTTGACTGAATTATAGATGTGGAGTACTTATAGTTTTGGTTCAAATCCAAGTGGTTCATATTATAGTAAATTGGTTTGAGTTGCATGGAAGCAAATATTGGCTCCTTGCCAGCTTTTGGAAGCTGACTCAGCAAAACGATCGCCATCTATTGACATGTCTTGACGTAGATAGTTTCCCTTTTAAGTTGGTTGAGAAATTAGGACGACTAAATAGGTCAGGCCAGAAATATAGCTCAGGCTAACTTACGCTTCTATCGGCTTTAACTCTTTTATTGCATTCCTAAAATGCTTCTATTTTAACAGATAAATCATGCTTTTATCAGTTCTTGATATGTGTAAATCCACGTAATAGGTAGAAAACACATTAATATAATAAAATAAGAGATATTTTAATATAAGTTACATAGTTAAAGTAAAGTTACAAACTACATAAAGGTTTTTTTACATAAATAGTCAAAATGTTCAAATGATAATAGCTTATATCTTAAGAGTGATGTTTTAATTATTATATTAATTAAATGGATTTGTTAACGTAAAATACCGTCCAATACTAGATATTATTAAGTTTGTTTATAATAATTTTTTTCTCCTATCGAGAACAATTTTTCAATGAAATTAAAATAATCTTAAGCTTAACAGAACTAAATCATTTTCGTTTGATTTTAGAGAGACAAGATTAGCAACAGAAGCTGTCTTATCAGGTGGTACAGAAAGGCGGGAAAGTGCACTCATGGCCAAATTTGCATTTCTAAACTTAGTTCAAGGCACAGATGGTAATAATATTTGGAGGCAAGTTGGGCAAGTAGAGGGTCGTAATGTTCGACTTCATACGATAGTTTGGCCGGGTGGAAGATTTGTTGCACATGGACATTCTGATGGAGCAAGAACAATATTTCGTATTGTCACGGCTCTTGCACCGCCTTTTGTAATGGAAGGAGAATTAGATGAAGACGGTCAATGTCTAAGAGGATTATTGTGTCATCGACCGCAAACGTCAGATCGTGATAATCTAACCCTTGCATTCAATGAATTAGAAAGGGACACTGATCCGGAGCCTGATGATTTTTTCTTTCCAACACCTAAACCAACTGTAACAAAAATGGCCACACATTGTTGTTACGGCTTAGCCATGGATCTTTTAGAAAATATCGCACAAGAACTTGAATTTGATTTCCATTTATACATTGTGGAAGACGGTGCCTACGGATCAAGACAACTTGTAAAAACTTTTCGCAGTTTTCACGAATATACTAGACCTACAGACAAATATATGACTTTGCACGATGAAAACTATAGGTCACAATATAGAAACGATTACACTATCTTACAACAGACGTCTGAGATACCGTTAATTTCCGATGACCTCGAAGATGAGGACGTAATGAAATGGAATGGGGTTGTAGGAGATTTAGTTTCTGGAGCTGCGCATATGTCCTTTGCTGCCTTAAGTGTCTCTTCAGCTAGAGCTGAAGTTATCGATTTTAGTCAACCTTATTTTTTTAGCGGTATTTCCGTATTGGCAGCTCCAAATCAAAGACCAGATATACCTTTACTAGCTTTTCTTTTGCCCTTTTCGCCGGAGTTATGGATTGCAATATTTACATCGTTAAACGTGACTGCGATTGCCGTTGCAATATATGAATGGTTGTCACCATTTGGATTGAATCCGTGGGGTCGTCAGAGATCAAAGAATTTTAGTATTTCCAGTGCTCTGTGGGTAATGTGGGGGCTCCTGTGTGGGCATTTGGTAGCATTTAAAGCACCCAAAAGTTGGCCTAATAAGTTTCTTATCAACGTCTGGGGTGGATTTTCTGTAATATTTGTTGCAAGTTATACTGCAAACATAGCTGCACTTATAGCTGGATTATTTTTTCATAACGCTGTCGATGATTTTCAAGGAGGTGATAATGTGAGTAAAATAGTTATAATTACTTAGGTTCATCTTTATGCGATAAAATAATGATCACGAGATTGAACCGAAATACTATAATTGAATTATATTTATACACTGTAAAGCAAGAACTTAAACTATCTTGATTTCAGTGGCTTTCGCTTAAAGTGGGGACAGCAAGATCATCCGTAGCTGAATATTATGTTCAAAGAAATAATCCACATTTGGCCCAGCAGATGCGTCGCTATGCCCTCCAGGATATCGAAGAGGGTATTCAACGGCTTAGGTCGGTATTACGGAACATTTCTTTTGAGTATTTTAACGATTTTTTCTGGTGTAAACCGGTTATCAATTTATATTTTACTCATGTCTCAAGGTGAGTGGCGACATCCATATTGTTAAATTTACGATGCCTACTTTACCGTTAATTACAGTCTAGTTTAAAAGATTGAAAGCCGCTATGCTGTAATGTCTATGAGCTCATCTTCCCATCTATGACAGCTAAATATGCAGTTTTACGTGTAAAATATCATTATTACTATTTTCTAAATAATACAACATTCAATGAACACACTTCAGCGAAATGCTATTAACAGCCTTTTCGGCGAATTGACGATTTGAAATCTCACATTGACAACAGTGAATAACGATTTGGATGCTGTGACGAAACAATGGAAAACGGAACCGTTTTATGAACTCATAAAGTTTGAGGTTCTCCAATGGCCACTTTATTCTTTTATTAGATGTGCTTTATATTCCGATTTAGTACGCCGTTTCGCATTTCATCAATTAGACTATAAACTGATTTACTATTGGACTCATTTGATCTTCATTGAATCCAACATTTCTCAACATTTCTCCAACAATCGACAAAGCAGCTCAGTAGTTTCTTATTTTCTGTTGACCAAAATAATTAAGTATTGTTTCTTTTGAAATTTGGTTTTGTTTCACTTTCATAAGAAAAACTATCAATAATCAAACAAAAAACAAAATTAACCTTAAGCATGTTGTATAACAGTGTTTCCATCATTCGGCGAACAAAAAATATATTAAATTTTGTCTTAAATCGCCTTAAATTGTCTTATATTTATTTATACCTCGATAAATTGTTAAGTTTGATTACAGAAACGGAACACTAGATCTCTTGATATCAGATACTCCTGTTTTGGATTACTATAGAGCAACCGATCATGGATGTAAGCTTCAACGTGTGGGCGGTCGTACTCTGGCAGAAGATACCTATGCTATTGGCATGACAAAAGGATTTCCATTGAAGGCATGTAACAGTTTACAATTTGGTTTGGTTTATAATTTTTTTATCTGAGATACATAAATCATTGTGCATACATAATTGTTATAGTACTTAAATTGAGGAACTTGACTTATATTTCCATAAGTGAGTGGTCGATTGCGATGGCTGAGTAGTGAAGACTTTTAGGATATAGGAGAGAAAGATTGATGGATGACTCACGCGAACCTCCTAATGGTGTGATCGATAGTGGGGTGTCATGTAACCCCGGCTCAGCCGATTATACGTCATTTTATCTTGACGTTGTTCAATATACCACTGAGGTTTACGTGGATCAGTGACATAAATCAACGGCTCAGAAAAAATTTTTGTTCCGTCGGTGACGGCGCGTTTTCACAGAAACCCCTTTGTGGCACTTCGTCAATATACTAGACAAACGATCTCCTTAGTATCATATATTTTCGTTCTCGTTTATATAAAGTTATATTTTAATTTAAAGTTGAATGAAACTTTATGCATTATAGAAAAAACTATTTAAATCTTTAATTGATATTTTCTCATTTAAATTAAGAGAATTGTATTCACATTGTTAAGTAATCAATCGCGTCACCTTGTATCCCTTTCTCGAACCCAACTGCCTTGGTTGAGTTTTGTCTAATCCGAATTTCGGAGGTAGGTGGTTGAGCGACAGGGGTTTTTAAATAAAAAAGTGAGTAATTAAGCCTTCTAATCATATAGCAGAGGTTAATATATTTTTTCACGAATCTGAAATTTTTGTATTTAGCCAATAGCATGTATAAATGATGCACATAATATTGTTTGACTCTGCAATAAAGCAATGGCTCATTCTGATAGTTTATGATTATATTAGATTTCTAATTCAGTTGAGACTATGATGTCTTTCTCACGTTAATTGTGATCTCTCACCCCGCATTAGTCTTTTCATATGCTACTACATTCAAAATATATTTTCACAGGACAGTATATCTTCAGTTATAGCTAAGTATTCGTCGAATGGATATATGGACATATTAACTGAAAAATGGTACGGCGGTCTACCTTGTTTTAAACTCAGCCCAGATTATGGCATTCAACCGAAACCTTTAGGTAAGTGATATAACTGTTACACAAATTTCTAGTAAAAATAATTAAGGGGGGCATTTCAGAATTTTTTTTTCATGATTTGTATACGTTTATTGTAGAAAAGACTCATTCTTAATTCTAGACAGAGTAAACGTCTTAAATTTGGATAGGACAACTTTTACCAGAACAGACAGTTTGTATATACTTAAGAATTATAAGGTTATCGAAGTTAGTATGTTTGTTTTTAAGTTTTCTCTTAAGATATTTGGTACGTATTATTTTACTTAGAATCTTAAACCAAAGAAAATTTAATTACATGTCACTACTTTAGTGTGTATTCGTTCTCACGTATCCATATAGTCAGATGGCTCGTCTCTGGCGGAAATTTCATTAGAATTTATCGCCATCCCTACGTTAATCCGCCCCTAGCGTCGCGCGGCGAGGGAAGCGGTATTACCACCGACCGACCTAAAAGATTAAACATGGGATTTATCGTTTGAAAAAATGAGCCGACACCAAGACTATATTTACTTTTTCAGAACAAATTCGCAGCCTTGTTAACAATAAAACAGGATTATATAATATTATATAAGTATAAGTATAACTAATTGCTTTAAACTAAGAATCAATACAGATCTGTAAATGAAGTAAAATAAATTTTGAGTATTTTCGATACGAAGCTCTCAACTGCAATGGGTTAACTTCACTTTTTATGATGGCAATAAAATTGTACCATCCCGATCTTTTCTACAATACTAGCTGCTGCTACAGTACAAGGTTTTTAGAGCTGTTAGATATTGCGAAGAATGTCTCGTATAAAAGTTGAAAGTTTGCAATATTACAATTACTGCTTGTTCAACTTGGATATTGTTTAAAAAATTTACTTAAATCTAAATTATATTATTAGTCAAAAAATATTTCCGATCAATAAGTATTCTGGTAACTTTTGGGGATTTTACGAGCTGAACACAAACGTCAATCTGTTACGTATCACGTAAAGGAAATAATGTTTTCTAATTTAAAAAAAATATTTTTTCCTATTTTTAATCCTTGTTTAGATTTCACTAATCTACGTTTTTATTTCAAAGTAAAATTTTCCGGTAATGATACCATACATTTTTGCTTGATAAAATCATCATGTTTAAATGGTCTACGAAAAATAATATTAAAAACGTTATTAACGATACAATACTAAAAAAATCAGGTTCGACCTTCAGTTTGTATGATCAATCAACGTAACATGCCACTGGACATCTAGCAAATTGCCGATTTGATGGATTACATAATAGAGCCTGTACATCGTAAGCACCGAAAATGAGTTAATACGAAAGGAATTTCTTTGTAACGGATCAAACGGCATCGATATAAAATAAAAAGAAAAATATGAGCGCAATGTTTCCTATTGAAATCCGATTGGCTTTTATTTATGAATCCTAACAAATTTATTATTATCTTTCGGAAATCTCGACGGGGTTGAGTTCAGTTGTGTTCTATTTTAATCAAACAATGAAAGACATGTCAAAGACAAGTAAAGCCTACAATTAAGCCAAAAAGGCAAAAAACATTTTTCATTAACAAATTACATTATTTAATAGTTCAACATTAAACATCCTTAATACAATCATAAATGTGATTCCAAAATTTGATTCGCGGAACTGAATTCAAAGAAAATGAACATCAAAAGGAAAGAAAGAAATAAAGTAACAATTTAATTGCCTCCTCTGTTTTGCAAGAAGAATTCATTTATGAATTAATAAGTTAAATTTTTTAGGGACTGCTACCATCAAATGTTTCTTAACGCTTAATATTGTTTTAGGTGTGGCGGCCGTAGCTGGAGTTTTTATTCTTCTTGGAGTAGGAATGATTGTTGGAATTATCATTTTGATTTTTGAACATCTGTTTTATAAATACACTTTACCTATATTAAGGCATCAACCGAAAGGAACAATCTGGAGGAGCAGGAACATTATGTTTTTCAGTCAGGTATCTTTGAGATTATAATCATGTCCACATTCCAGATCAAATATCTCATCTCTTTGGGCGCAATATATAATGTTTATTTACTAATCTATATAGTTTTCATATTATGGTCACCAGAGTACGTTGCTCGTTTTATTGTATACGGTTTTTGTACGGATCTACAGTTTAAAGATACTTTGTTTGCCTTATTCAAGCGCGAAGCCAAGATGGCTTCTTGTGGGATTAAGTCGACCGAACAACGCTCCACATCGGATTTTAACACTGAAAGAGCTCTTGTCTTGGCCGCATAATCTCCTTGGATTGCATTTCCAACACTTGTAGTTCGTGCGCTTTGTTACGCGCAGCTTTACCATTTGTATATTTTTTCAGAAACTATACCGATTTATCAATTGTGTTGAATTGGTATCGCCGCACCATGCCGCCCGAGAATTAGTCAATACAATACGCCAAGGTCATTTCACTTCTCTGTTCCAAAAGAGCGTTAAAAGGGTATGTTATTTACCATTTTTAATTCAAGATTACTTTAATGTTAATTTCAAATAATAATAAAAAACGAAGTTCGTTTCACAATTTTTATTTGTTTATTGCTTAGATGGGTGGACAAGCTCACAGCCCACCTGGTGTTTAATGGTTACTGGAGCCCATAGACATCTACGACGCAAATGCGCCACCCCACCTTGATACCTCACTAAATCATGTAATATCAGATTACGATAGGAGAGAACGTTTGTTTCAGAAGGAACATGAACAGCGCAGGCGTCGTAAGAGTAAAGCGCAATTGTATGAAATGATTCAAGCGATTAGAAGGTAAAAGATACATATTTTTTTTTCTTAATATTGGTGTAAAATAACTTTCTAATTCTGAATTTCATTTATTGATAGAGTACAACAACGGGATCACTCTTTGGGGTCTATTAAAGAACAAGAGCCAGTTGATACATCTGAGACAACAGAAGAATTAACTGAATCAAAGTTTTTATCCCCGTCACCCGACACATCGCACCGTTCACCAAGACAAGGTCGTTCACCCCGACAGCTTCGTTCGCCTAAAGGTCGTCGAAAAAGATGCAGTCTCGCAGGATTAAACGTTAGGAGATTTAGTACCGATTCAGTGTTGGGTTCAGATTCTGTTTCCAATATTTATGAGAGAACTTGCCACAACATAGGCAGACGACTTAGTCGAGATGTCAGCTGCTTAACAAATTCCCCTCCAGATTTAAACACCCGATTGCGAACACCGTCTCCGATGATAAGACGGACCGAAGCTTCTTCAACCCGTTCTTACCAAGACGTATCTTTAAGATCCGAAAATTATGTTAGCACAGATGCTCCAACGTCTCGAGCGAGTATAGATATTTTAATTTCTGATGAACATGATATACCTCCTGCGCCACCATATCCTAGAATTTCACCGGCGGGTGCTCGATCCGAACTTTCCTTACTATCTGAAGAAGAGTTGATTAGACTTTGGCGAAGTTCAGAACGCGAAGTCAGAGAGGCTTTATTAGCAGCACTACAAGAACGACGGGCGAACTTAGATCCCAAAGAAGATCCGGGATGAATAGAATTATCTATGCGAGACTTGGAATGGTACAGATCTGTAGAGGATTTATTTGTGAATCTCATAGCTTTTCGATTTGAGGGAAGTAACGAGTTATGGATATGTGCCCGTGGGGGCTGAGCTAGTGCCTTTTTATATTGTTTGATGCGGACACGCCAATTGGCGTTTGTAGATTAGTAGATAGTCAATCGGTGTTCATTTCAGTGTCTTGAATCGTTGTCGTGTTTGAGATATCTACATTTTGTTGTTATTTCAGTATTTTATCTGCGTCAAACAATTTAAACTATGGTACTGGAGAATTAACTTTTTTGGGGTCGTTAACGTCCAGACTAGGTTGTAGTTAAATTTGGCACTATAAATAATGTTACTGATAAAACTTATTGCAAAGTGAATAATAGCTATGATCAGAAAATTTGAAGTGCTTTAATAATAATTAGTACTAATTATATCTAAAGGAATACGTTTTTATAGTTTGTCAACTAAACTTGTGGGTGTTAATAAATTGATATGTATGTTTTTGTATTTATGAGTTATGTCTAGTTCTTGGGTTATACCGAGAAAATTCTTCATGATAATTATATGATATTTATATAACTCAAAAGATAATTATATATTATGAAATTGAAAGCACGTGCATTTCTTATTTAGTTCGATAAAACGTATTTATCAAAGTTAAACTCCTTGCTCGTATTTAAATTTAATTATTTGAATAATGAAAGGCTATTGATAATGATTATTCGTGACAATGCGAATTAATAAATGTTTAAACTTCAAGGTTCTAATAGTATTCATTCCTCCAATATTCTATAATATCTATTTTATAATGTGAAAATGATAAAATTTCAAAATAACATATTTGATGTTAATATATTAACATAACTTAGCTGAAATATAATTAACTGCCAAGCGTATTTAAAAATGTTTCCTGACTAGAAATTCAACACTTCTTCTTAGATTTGCACCCTCGTAGTTTTTAGTTTAGTCTTTTTCCCTTTTTCTATAAATATACTTACTATAAGTACTTAATCATTTAAACTGCTAAGTCTTAATCCTCTTTTCATCCTTTCAAACACTATACATAACTAATTCATTGTAATTTCTATTTTGATTTAATATTATGTATTCATTCATTGATAATATAAAACAATATAATATATAGTTACTTTTACTGTTTGTGTAGGATTGTGTGCAATGAAGGCCTACATATGAAATAATAGATTTTATTTCAATTTAGATTTACTAGAGCGTGTGTTTTAATAACTTTTTTATGATTTGTATTTTTAAAGCAAAACAAAACGATTTCGTAATCTCAGAACAGGTTATTGAAGCAATTTGAATTATTAAAATTTGGACCAAAATTTGTTTTATGAATTTAGGTTAAATGAATTTTAATTATATGAAAAAAAAAATTAGATAAAATCTATTGGATGTGATTCATCTAGTGATATACAAAGTCTTATGCATTTCTCTCTTTAGAGTAGTAGGCGTCTACAAAATGAAAATTATAAAATTGATTTATCTAGATAAAAATAGGAATAAAGATACATAATCTAAGGGTTATTATTATTATCACGTAAACAAAATAAGTTGCCTTGGAACAATTAATTCAGATTGGTTGATATTATAATGAAACTGATACTAGTACGAGTATTGTGCTCTTAATTATTTTTTGGTTTCATACATATATAGGGCGCAAAAAACCTTTTGGATTCAACTAAGTATATTATATTTTTGGTTACTGTAATTTTATATCGATGCTAATTGATTTTCGTGATCACAGCTAATTCACCGGTATCAATTTGATGTTTTGGACAGAAAATAATTATACACAAATAAAAAAAAATTGATAGTAACAAACATGAAGTATTCTAGTTATAAATATATGTTGATGTAAGTTGATGATACAAATATACCTATTAAAAAAAGTTCAAGACTCAATGTACCGAAGCTAGGACTTCATTCAAGAACAAGTACGTTTTGACAGTGAACACCAAATATCTTCAACAAAGATACTGATACCTACCGAGAAGCAAATACGTACTGGCAAAATGTTATAATAAAAATATCCTAAGGATAGTTTTGAATCTCGTTTGGTTTTGACAGCCTTGAATAAATGTCCAATGCAAAGGTATAGCACGACGCTTTCACTTCGGTAATTTGAAAGTACTGTGGCTTTGTTTAAGCGCTGCTCACTGGTGAAACTAATCACGACGAAATCTTTATGACTAGATTGGAAAGGC
This sequence comes from Bombyx mandarina, assembly GCF_030267445.1. NCBI lineage: Eukaryota > Metazoa > Arthropoda > Insecta > Lepidoptera > Bombycidae > Bombyx > Bombyx mandarina. The sequence continues at coordinate 7,462,067 of NC_143228.1, read as the reverse complement.
AGTTGGTGTTCATTTAGTTGGAATATTTTGAGATTTAATTACTATAGCTAGAAGTTGGAGCAATTTTTTCCTAAAAACTTATGATTGATAATCGCGTCTGAGATACACTGCGTCTTCGTATTTTCAAGTCACCAATTAATTTCCTTGGAAATAGTCAGTTAATCTATTAATCAATAAATATCTTGTAGTAAGTGATTGTAAATAAATTTATTAATGTTTTAAATGAAACGCCAATTTTAATGTTAGTAATTTATTAGAAAATAGCATTAGTTCGTAAATTTTAATGTATTTAACGTGAATGAATTGATATTTAGATGCAATACGTTTGCATAAGATAAGGCAGTGTCAAAAATTATGTGTGGGACAGCATTGGAAATGTTCAATTGTTGGTTTTCACCTTGAATTGTATGTATGTACCAATGTTTCCATTGTTTTAAAATTTAAACTCATACCTAAATCATTCCTGTGATTTTTAACTCAATTAATAAAATACACAATTTTAACAATGGATGTCCTACTTTAACTTTAACCAATTAAATAGATGAATAAATAAAATATTTGTGCCATCAAATTGTTTTATTGCCTCGTAAACCTTTTAAGACTAAACTAAAGTTAGGTAGTTAAAATAAAAATAAAACACAACTGAACCTCTTGTGAGTCCACGCGGGTACTACCACCCTACCTATTCCTGCCGTGAAGCAGTAATGCGTTTCGGTTTGAAGGGTGGGGCAGCCGTTGTAACTATACTTGAGACCTTAGAACTTATATCTCAAGGTGGGTGGCGCATTTACGTTGTTGATGTCTATGGGCTCCAGTAACCACTTAACACCAGGTGGGCTGTGAGCTAGCCCACCCATTTAAGTAATAAAAAAAAATTATACAAGAACCAAACAATTTCAAATCATTAAAGATTCCAATTTTGGACTGCTAGTCAAAAGTCAAGGTTAAATCATAATTTTTAACCTTGCGTCTCAAATTGTGAAAAACGACTAAAATCAAAAGGGTTATTGTCAATGTAAGCTCAAGATCACATCCTCTAAGGCAAAAAAAAAACAACGTAGCCTGTATTGCAAGTATTGTTGTTATATGAACTTACTTAGTCGTGTTTTGGCCTTCTCGTGAGATAAAAGTGTGCATACGGTGCTTGGATTCGCATAAAAGCAAATGCAGTGATTTCACAACAGAGTTTCGTGACTTAAACAAAATGAAATTTCTATTCGTGACCGTGTTTCTAAGCGTTTATGCCAAATCTGTGATTTCGTTGTTCTGTTATTGGAACACCGGCTGTCCATATAATTATTTTTCTAGCAGAACTCCATATAATGCAGCCAGAGGGGATATAAGAGACTCCGTTATCAAACTTACCGGTAGGATTTTTTAAAAATATTATACATAGTATTAAAGTATGTATATAATTTTAATAATTCAATTCAAATTCAAAATCAAAATCATTTATTTCAACTTAGATGTCAGTGTAACACACTTGTTGAATGTCAAAATATAAATAACAATGTTAACTCTACCATCGATTCCAAAAAAGCCACAGTCCTGAGAAGAACTGGCGAAACAAACTTAGCGGGCTTTTTTTTTGTTTTTTCTTAAAATTTTTCTTATTTTTTTAAATAAGTTATTTTTAAGTAAGTTTTTAATACATGTGATATGCTATGCAAATCTGTTTGTCAAATTCGTTTGAGGAAATTTGCATTAATCCTATATAGATAATAATATGTATATGCGCTAAATTGGCTGATGGCCTTGACTATTGGAGCTTATAGACTTCAAAAACGTGATATTTTGACCTCCTGTCACTCCTCTAGAGACGTGAGGTGGAGTCTCAATAGTATAACCAATTGACAGCCGTATAACTGCTTTGCGGCAGGATGATAATACCTGTTAGTACGTTGTATTTTTCACACCAGTAACTAAAAATAGTTAAAATTTGGGAGTTTCGTTTATATAACAAAGCTATTCCGTCATTAAGGATATCGTTTTCGACAATAGCTAGGCACATGTCTTATATATCTTAGAAAAAAATGTACTTGTCTACAGAATTCGAAGGCTGACATAGTTCTATCGATTGGTAGTAGAACATAGATTATTTTAAATTTGATGATTTATTTGATTTCTTAAAATAATAAAAAATAGTTTAAACTTTTTGTAATGTGATTTTAGTTTAGTCATAGCAGAGATGGACCGATCTAGAGCCATAACGCCATAACATGAATATTGCTGTCAACGGTCTAGTCTCAATGACATTGGAGTACCTATCGATTACTCTAATCTACTAAACCTGCATTTATGATTAATAATAAACAAAAGTTAATTAAAATTTAAACTCACAAAATAAAAATCAAATTTTTTATTTTTTATTTTGTTTTAGTTTTGTCACATTCAAAAAACCTAATCATCTAAAACTAAACATCACAGCTTCGTGTTTCAGATTGTGAACCAATAAGTATTTGGGGTCTTGTAAGACATGGTAAAAGGAATCCTGGTGCAGAATTAGCATTGACTATGAAGAATGCTATTGTAATCAGAGAATACGTTGTATCTAGTTATGAGAATGGAAACAGCTCATTATGCGCGCAAGATATCGAAAATTTGAGAGAATTGGGCGCTGATTATGGCATGTTCGAAAATGCATATCAACTCTCTGAAGAAGGTTATCAAGAGATGATGGATATTGGTAAACGATTTAAACAAGCTTTTCCTAAATTATTGAACAAACTGGAAAGTCAGAGCTACACTTTTAGACCGGCTTTTGGCAAGTGGATGCAAAAAAGTGCTGAAGGATTCGTAAATGGACTCGGTAATGGTAACTTGGATATTGAGAAGGCTACTACTGATTTTGACATTATGGATGTGAGTAAAAGTATAATTAATATACTACAGTTATTAAAAGCCGTTACAGTTAAAACCTGGTCCTAAATAAGTGAACTGACTGAATGGTTCACAAGCCAATATTTGTAACAAAAACAAATGATTAAGATAATGATTCATGAGATCATTCTCCTGAATATGGTATATGGAAGCCGAACATAGAACTTACCTAATGTTAAAACGTTACTAACTTCTTTAGAAGACCCGAATTAAACGATACGCCACTCATTTTGAAACCTGATGTGGTTATGGCTATGATGCTCTTGGTTCTTATTGAATAATAGTTAACTCACTCTTTGGAACGACATGTATTATGGCTTTAGAAAAGAACGGATATAGGCCGGTAGGTAATACCAATTTTGTATGTCTGTCACTAGCATATTATATGAACACCTAGAGAAATTAAGTGAGAACAAAGATAAACTCCAAAACAATATTTAATTCTTATGATTTGAAATTGAACGGACCAAACTGGTCAGATTAATTATGTGTGAAAATAGTTAGAATTATCAAGGTGTGGAATGCTTACTTCTATAAAAGTCTTTTGGTTTAAATGCAGAAATGTAATAAGCTTTTAAATATTTTATTACAGCCTTACACAACATGTGGCAAATATCAAAGAGACGTAAAAAAGAATCCTGAGATATACCTCGAATCAAATAAATATTTGGAAACAACGGAATTTTTGGCCGTAAGTAATTATGGAAGCGAGTTATGTATTTGGTAATGATTTGACGATAACCACTTAACATCAAATTAGACGTGTACTCATCTGCTGATGGCATGAAATATCACAATAATAGTAACAATACTTCCTCAGAGATCAGTTTTTAAATGGTCCGTTTATTTCAGACAAAAGATAGAATTCAAAGGAGATTGGGAATCGATTACTCATTAACAAATGAAAACATATCGGCTTTGTATGACCTCTGTCGATACACTTGGTCAAGCAAAGACAAAATGAGCCCATGGTGTGCATTATTTACGACTGAGGATCTCAAGGTTTTAGAATACGCAGAAGATCTGAAACACTATTACAGAAACGGTTATGGAAACTCAATCAACGCTCTTTTAGGACAGATTCCATTGAGTGATTTATTCAAAAGCTTCCAATTAGCCAAAGATGGAAAAGGAAAGAATATAATAGCTTATTTCACTCATGCAACAATGATGGATATGTTGTACACGGCCTTAAATTTGTTTAAAGACGATGTTGAACTAACTGGTGCACACAGAAACCCTGACAGAAAATGGAGAACTAGTAAATTGTCCATCTTCGGAGCAAATATGTTTGCAGTACTCAACAGGTTTGTTAATATTTGAATGATTTCAATATATGTATCAACAATGCTATTAACTGGTATTAATTTATTGAAGGTGAGTGAGTAAATAGCCGGCAGTAAGGGGCTACTGTCGATTACGGATGTCCGTGTCAACATATTTATAGAAACAGGTAGAATCTTACCGCGTAAATAATAAAAAGTGAGAAATTTATTCATTGTGATGTATGCAAACATTTTCTTAATCCCAAAATGAAATTACTAATTTAATTTTCCCAAAATTAAATCACTAATTTAATTTTGGGATTAAGAAATGGGATTAAGAAAATTAAATTACTAATTATTTTATAATTATTTTTTTACTAACTATAGGCACTTCTTTATTTGTTTTCTAGGTGTAATAGAGAAAACAAAACGGACTACAACGTTGTTTTTTACTTAAATGAAGAGCCACTGAAACCAATTTGTGAACAAGGAGTGTGCACATGGGAGGAATTCGAAAACAAGTTCAAAACAATGAACTCCAACACGGATATGTGTCAATTCAAAAGTCTACCATACATTTAGACCACTTTAATTTAATTAAAGAAATTAAAATATATCATTAAAAAAATTAAAACCGATTTTTGTCTTGTGAATGAAATTCCTAATCGTTTTAAAAGGTTATCATCATTCACTTTAAAGGTTAAGACTGCCTACTAGGTAGCTTAGAAAGTCGTGTTAATAAATGTTATTTTATGTCGTAACTCTTGCTAGTTCCTGGATACTTTTTTTTATTTTGTTACATACCTAGTTAAGTTCGTACATTCATTTTACTCTTGTCTGCGTATCATTATCCTAAAATGTCACAATGAAATTCGTTAATAAAATCAGTTTCGTAAATTGGCCTTGTCTTTTTCTGTCTACATATTTACCATTTAAGTATTATTAATCGCGGTCCATAACAAGTCTTCGAGATTGAAATTAACATATTTAGCTTATAATCGCATTATAGTGACTAGCTTCTTCAGCAGATCACTTGTGTTTTTATGAGAATATTTAAAGCGAAATTCAGTGCAAGATGAAATTAAAACTTTCCACGTTTATTTTGTTATTTTGTTACGACTACGTACATTCATCATTCTGTTACTGGAACTCTGGTTGCCCTTACAAGTTTATATCAAGTTATACGCCCTATAGTACGATTAGAGGTGATATACGAGATTCGAATATCAAAATAAAAGGTGAGTTGAAAGTTTTTAGTAAATACATAAAAAATTATATCATGCACAGCTTCTATAAAACATTTTCATAGGATGTGAACCGATTAGTATATGGGGTATAATGAGACACAGCAAAAGCTATCCATTAAAAGAGTTTGGAAAAAGTATAAATGAAGCGTTAACGATACGAGACCTCGTCATTTCAAGTTATAATTCAGGAAACAGTTCAATATGTTCTCAAGACATACAAAATTTAAGAAACTGGAAATTAAATAACATCATAATTAAAAACGCAAATGATTTAACAAGCGAGGGACAAGAAGAGATGCTAGAATTTGGGAAAAGGCTTCAAAATGCATATCCGACATTATTAAATAGCCTCGAAAGCCATTATTCTTTCCGATCTACTCCTGATAAAAAAACCGAGAGTAGTGCAAAGAGTTTTGCCGAAGGATTGAAAATAGAAAACTTTGATTTGGAAACATCGAAAAACAATGACGACATTGTATCTGTGAGTTGTTAACTTTATTTGTTTGTTTTCTTCTTATTTCTTGAAAATATAAATAAATACTAATTATGTTGTAGCCATTACACACTTGTTTGAGAAATAAAGAGGAAGTTGAAAAAAATGACAATTATGTCCAAGTCGTTAAATATCGTAACAGTCCTGAATATTTGGCGGTAAGTAAGTATGTAGTATTTATTCATTTTGGAATCCGTAAAATAAACTTCACCATGGACGAACAAATACTTTAATAATATTAATAGGTATAGAGACACCAATATTTCTCCTCTGGTAAAACCCATCTAACCCAAAGGTCACTTAAATTTTTGTTTTATTATTTTAGGCAAAGGACAGATTACAAAGGCGTCTCGGTATTGATTATCCTTTTACAAATGAAAACATAAAAACTTTATATGACCTATGTCGTTTTGGTTGGTCTGGACTTGAAATAAAAATAAGTCCTTGGTGTGCATTATTTACGACCGATGACCTAAAAGTCCTTGAATACATCGAAGATTTAAGGTACTATTATGGAAGCGGTTATGGTGATTCTTTGAACATAAAGCGAGGACAAATCGCGTTAACAAATTTGTTAGATAATTTCGAAAATGCAAAGAGAGGTGTTGGTAAAAAGATAGTCACGTATTTCACTGACGCGGCGAAAATAAATGAAGTTTGCAGTGCTCTTCATCTTTACCGCGATGAAAATCCTCTCACGGGCTCTCGAAGAGATCCCCACAGGAGGTGGAGGTCTAGCATATTGTCTGCTTTTTCAGCAAACTTGTTTGCAGTATTAAATAGGTATGTGAGAGTTATATTTTATCAACAATAAATACTGGTCATTACTGGTGGTAGGACCTCTTGTGAGTCCGCCCTGCCTATTTCTGCCGTGAAGTAGTAATGCGTTTCGGTCTGAAGGGTAGGGCACCCGTTGTAACTATACTGAGATCTTAGAACTTATATCTCAAGGTGGGTGGCGCATTTACGTTGTAGATTTTCTATGGGCTTCATTAACCACTTAACACCGGGTGGGCTGTGAGCTCGTCCACCTATCTAAGCAATAAAAAAGTTCTAGTAGAACAAATTTCGAACGAAATAATTCAAAATACAGATTAATTATCCATCTCTGTAATAAAATAAACCATAATATCTTCTAAAACAAACATTTTTTTATTTCTAAATATTTGGGAATCATTCCTTTTTATTTAAGGTTAGAAAAATTAAATTAAATTAATTCGGTTTGTTTTGAAATGATGGGTTTAAATATTATTTGTGTTTACAGATGCACAATAAAGAACGAGCCTGATTACAATGTTGTGTTCTATTTGAACGAGGAGCCGCTGAGATCAGTTTGCGAATACGGTGTTTGTTCTTGGCAAGAGTTCGAAAATAAATTGACGCCATTTTTAAATGTCACAAAAGATTTGTGTTAAATAAAAAAAGAAAAAAACCGAGTATTATTCATCTTGTATTTGAAAAATAGCATACACTACAATAATATTTTTGGATTCTTAAATACAGCTTTTTATTTTTAAAAATAATGGATGTTAGATGTTACGAAATACGTATATTAATAAAGCTATTTACTGATTTTGTAGTAAATTTATTGCTCATTGGATCCGTACCTGTGGATGGATATCAACCAAATGCATGATATTAAGCACGTTAAGATCTTTTTTTTTAATGACATAACCGCAGCCCTGCCCTTCAAACCGGAACTCGCTTCTGCTTCTCGCTAGAAAAAAATAAGATGGTGGTACCGTACCTCCTTTTATGTACTTGCAACATACCCTAGAATCAATAAAATAATTCAAGTGAAAACTTGAGTTAAACATTTATCATCAGTAGCACATAGTTCATTTGCTTGAGCTTAATTTGTAGTGAATAAATGTATACAGCTCTCACGAGATTTTAAATGTTCATGTTTGATTGCAAACAATACGTTTGTTGCATTCAAAATGTTGAATGTCATTGCTAGTGTTGTAATACTTTTACGACATGTCTGTATTACGTTTTGCTATATTTTTTAGTATAATTGTATTACGATTTCAAAATCGATTACGTTTTTCAGTAGGTGTAACTACGTATTGCTTTATGATTTTAAATGACTTGTATTACAACAAGCGTTGCTGAGCAGCATATCGTTTATATGATCTTGCATAAAAACTCTTTATATTATTAACGTATTATGAAAAGCTACTATAACAGAATAACATATATTTAGTCTGACCATAAATACTGTTACAATTAAAAATAAACAAATATTACATTTGAATTTGGAATCTGTCATTTTTATATGACATTGAGTTTCCTCATTTTAGCGCCAATACATTGTGAAATATTTTGCGATATTAAAATGGAGTGGGGTGATAAAGAGAACCGAATCGCTGTGATTGCATTACACAAAGTAGGTATGGAGCCAAATGCAATTTTTAAAACTCTCTATACACTTAGTATTACTAAAATGTTTGTGTACCGGGCTGTTAATAGGTACAATCAAAAAGGTATCAAAGGTATCAAAAGGTAAAATATCAGCATAAGTGTATCAAGATACCATTCATGAGAAGGTAGCGAAGCCCCTTAACAACACCATGTTCAATAACCAAGAATAGTCCTTCCAGCAAGACGCGGCGCCGGGCCATAAAGCTAAAGCAGAGCTGAAGACTGGCCGTCGTCTAGTCCCGATCTTAATCCGCTGGATTATGATTTCTGGTCAGTTTTAGAGAGTACGGCTTGCTCTAAACGCCATGATAATTTGGAGTCCCTAAAACCATCCGTACAATTTGGGAGTGAAAATTTTTCCCATGGAAAGAGTGCGTGCTTCTATTGATAAATGGCCTCAACGTTTATAGGACTAATGCAGCCAATGGAGAGCACTTCGAATAAGCTTATTATATCATATTTTAAATTGTTTTATATTTATGCATTAAACTAAAACACTTTAAAAGTAATAAATATTATTTGCAATTTTTTTTTTCTTTGTTTCAATATTTATGGAAAGACTAGGTATATACTATAACAGAATAATAATAATACTATTATAGTATATTCTTCGTGATCTTTCGTAGTATTTTCTTTCGCCATCTTTTCGCGAGTCTTAAACATAATTAAAAATAGTTTTTGTTAGATATACTAAGAAATACTTTTATAAAAGTATACAATAGCTTGTATAATAAAGGCTTAAGGCAAAACACTGTGATACTTTGATTTAAAATATAATGTTCTTACCTAATCGCGCGCGAGCGCACCAGACAAAATATTTAAATAAAGAAAGACACGCCAATATTTTTATAAATTTCATAATGGGCAATGTAAAATTTTTTTACATCACTATTACCATTATAACAAAGAAAAATAATAAAATTTTATACAAAAAAATGTAAGATAAATAGCTTAGGTAAAACTTTGCTCGTTTCACACAATCGCTGGTTCACAGGTTGCTTTACTCAAAGTTGTTACAAAATGTAAATGTCACTTGTTTGTTTGACCTTAGACTCATCTGTATCAAAATAAATTGAATCAATGACAAAGCAAGGTGTCAATTACTTGTTTGTAAATAATTTAAAAGCTAAAAGCAAAATATTAAATGATAACTTTTTCATATTTTATTCACGTTACGAATACATGATGCAGATCTATGAATTTAGAGGAGCGACAAATTTATTTGTTTATCTAGAGTGCCTTATAAGAAGCTCTGAGGTACTCGAGGACATAGTCAGCATCAATTTTGATACAGCAAATTTGAACAAAGAAACTTACTACAATATTACATGTTATTTACAGCGTTGTAGAATATAAATAAAAGATGAATATAAAAAATATAAAATATAAATTTGCTCGCGTATCATCGAAAACAAAGATATGGAAAATTATCCATATCTTTGCAACTTGAAATATTATTTTACAAGTTTGTAACGTATCATTCAAAATGAAGTCTATGTGGTAAATAAGCAAAGAAAATAAAAACATTATTAAATTTTTGTTTCCGATTGATTTTATTTCAACATAAATAAACGAGATTTTCGAATCAATTTATATATGCAGTCATCGAACTAACCTCGAGTAGGTTCCAAGGAGTCAATGAACTGCGTAATTTATCCAACAAACTAGACTAAAAAATATATGATGAAGCTTAATATTCCGACAGCAAACATTGGAATACACTTATGCTTAAGGAGTGAAAGAAATAAAGATTAATAAATCATCGCCAAAAATACATACCTTGAGATATAGGATCGAAGTATCGTATTGTTTTCACAACAGCTACCCTAACCTTCAAGCCAGAATAAATATCTACTTCGCGGCAGAAATAGACAGGATTATGATACCTATTCCTGCCGAATTTCTTATTCGCTCCCAAAATTAATAAACAAAACCGGAAGTTATAAAAAAAGCCCTATTTTTTTTTTATCGGAAGTACTGAGCACTAATTAGTTTAATTATAGACGCACTCATTGAACGAAATTACGTCAATGCGTGTGCTCCTAATCTGAGTGACACTTCACTGATTAGTCGCCCTCCCTTGTCACGCAATCACAAAGTGGAGTCCACTCGACAAAAACAAAAATGTCCCTCATCTCACGAAATTGGGCGTTTCACGTACGGTATTTTCGGCTAAGCCTTTACCTCTGCTGTCATATTACCAAATTGAAAAAATAAAATAGAGAAACTCTGTAATAAGAATGAAGTTTTGCTTAACTCCTAGAATCCTGATTTTGAATTAAGAGATTTTGAAACACAAAACTTTAACCAACACCATTTTCTCGGATTAATTTGACTTCTTCATATTATTATTTCTGACGTTTCCAAATCTCTACAATTTTCTTGGTCACACGGACGACTAGGATATCTTTTACAGATTTGCCACAATATAATATTTTAAATAAATTATTTATTATTATATTTATTAATATAAATATTAATGTTTTTAATACAATATTAATATTTTAAATAAATTATTTAATAATATAAATTAATTAATAAATTATAATATTTTAAATAAAAGGTATATAGATCGTGAAAACTGAAAAAAATATACTAGAACGTGTACGATTTTCGTCCAATGACCAGCTCAAGTATTTCATCATCGATAAAACTAATAATTAGTATGATATTGTACGGCCGTATTGTAAATCCGCACGGGTAGTTAGTTACCACCATCGTGTCTGTTGTTGTGCCGCGACATTATTCAATACCACTGAAACTCCACCTTCAGACATGAGGTTGAGGGAAGGCCTTCATCTATCTTCTATATATATAAAAATGAAATGCTGTTCGTTAGTCTCGCTAAAACTCGAGAACGGCTGGACCGATTTGGCTAATTTTGGTCTTGAATTATTTGTGGAAGTCCAGAGAAGGTTTAAAAGGTTGATAAATATGAAAATGCTCAGAAATAAATAAAAATAACAATTTTGTTTTTCCTTTAACGTATCCCGCGTCGGACGGATTAATTTTTTATGTTTTTACTTTATTTTATACAAAAGTGTAGGTCTGTTATTTATCAATTGAGGCATTACAGAGTCTGCCAGGTCAGTTAGTCTTATGATAAATATGAAATAGGCCATGAACTCGTTTACCCACCTATGCAATAATTGACATTTATCAACGTCAGAAAAATTCACCGTTACTAGGAATCGTAAATAGTTGTTGCGAGATTTTTAATTATATAAACTTGTACTTGTGTAAGTAATAAACGCATGTTAGACCACTTTCTACCTCTTTGTTGGCAGCTCCTCAGAGGCTATCTAATTACGCGCGAACTGGAGTCCAGATCCATTATACGTAAATAATACCGGACCAAAATATGTTCTTGTATAAAGGACCAAGACGCTACTACTACTACTACTACAAGACGATCTGATCCGCATCCTTATAAAAGGTGCCTTATGCTCTAAGCACTCTAACTTTAAAGCACCAAGACACAAGTCAGTGTCAACTTTGATAACGCAAATTGAATGAAGAACAGAAAATTGAACACAACATTACCTACATACTATTTACAGCGTTCTAATATTGGCATACATTAATTGTTCATTAATTATTATTAATTAGAGTGCAGTTATTTCTAATGATTTCTTAATACTTTTAGCCATATTTAGCTTCTTGTAAACCAAACTTTATGCTTCGCCACCGAAAACCACTCAAATCGCTATGAGACCGCCATCTGTTTGAAAAGCTCCAAAACTTTTCCTGTGGCCCTCTAGCTATTAGCAACGAGTGCGAGGCTTACTTCGTCGAAAACCTTCGGAATACTAATAGGTTGGGGAAAAAGTCTTTTCGCATTATAGTATGTATGAACTTGTAATAATCTCTTTGGCTATTTGTATCTGCCTGGTTTTGGTATCATTAAAAGTTCCAAATTCAAATTAGGAAAACGTGTGATTATTATTTATTTTCGTACTGTCAAGATAAGTGAATCTAATGAAAAAATTCGATACATTTTAAAATTTTACTACAAAAAAGGTAAAAATGCAACGCAAGCCGCGAAAAAAATTTGCGATGCTAGTGCAGGGTCTGTGAGAGTAAGTAGCACAAATTTGGTTTAAGCGTTTTTAATCCGGAAATTTTTATGTCAAAGATGCACGTCGCTCTGGTCGCCCTATTACGGATAAAATGGATGCCATTTTTTAAAAAGTGGAGCAAGATCAGTACATCTGTTGTTACAACGTAGCTGAAGAACTGGGAATTGACCACGAAACAGATTTGGCGCATTTGAAAAAAACTCGGTACACAAAAAAGCTCGATATTTGGGTACCTCACGAGCTCACTGAAAGAAACCTAATGAACCGTGTACTCATTTGTGATTCTTTATTACGACGTAATGAAACCGAACTATTTTTAAAGAAGCTGATAACTGGTGATGAAAAGTAGATCACGTATGACAAGAACGTGCGAAAAAGGTCGTGGTCAAAGGCCAGTCAGGCTTCACAGACTGTGGCGAAACCCGGGTTAACTCGCAACAAGGTGATGCTGTGTATGTGGTGGGATTAGAAGGGCATTATTCATTATGAGCTTAACAGCTAGCAGAGCTTAACCAGGCAGGACCATCGATTCTGAACTCTACTGCGAACAACGGATAAGATTAAAGCAAGAAGTTGAGAGAAAGTGGCCGGAATTATTCAACAGAAGGGGTGTGGTTTTTCATCATGACAACGCTAGGCCTCACACGTCTTTAACCACTCAGCAAAAATTAGGAGAATTTGGCTGGGTGGTGTAAATGCATCCGTCTTGACCTTGCACCTTCAGATTTCAACTTGTTTCGGTCTCTTCAGAATTCTTTAGGCAGTGTCAGGTCAACATCACGAAAGGACTGCCAAAACCAATTGTCGCGGTATTTTGTTCAGAAACCCCAAAATTTATATAGCAATGGGATCATGTCCTTACCTACAAGATGGTAAAAAGTTATCGAACAAAATGGTACATACATACTTTAATTAAATGTAAATAAACTATATTAAAAAATGTTGTAATTTTTTTTTAAAATGCGAAGAATCTTTTTCCCCAACCTATCATATACACAATTAAATCATACTGTCATATTTTATATTCATTTTATTTTTCCTAATTCAAGGTTCCAAGACCATATACTATCCTTAGAACAAACCAAAAGTAAAGAAAAAAAAATCGAAGCTATTGCAGATCTTCACATGAGCCTCATTTCTAAGGATGGGTTGCATTTATTAGTTGCTTATTGACTCCAGCCTGAGTTGGCGAGCCCAGGTCATTTCCGTGTGTCAGTGAGTTACACTTACACTCCGTATGCTTTACCGCCTGAAGAATTTCCTTCCGCCCGAGACCAAGACAATGCTCGTTCAAACTTTGGTCTTCCCCATGATCGACTATGGTGATGTGTGCTACTTTGACCTGAATGCAGATCTACTCAATAAACTTAACCGGCTTCTCAATAACTGCATTCGATTTATTTATAATCTTCGGAAATACGATCACGTATCTTCTTATCGCTCCCAACTCAAATGGCTCCCCATTCGTCAACGCCGTAGCTTGCGTGCTCTCAGTACTCTTTACTCTTTGTTGCACTCCCCAAATCCACCTGCTTATTTAACTAATTCCTTTCAATACTTTGGGTCTGACCACAGCCGAAATCTTCGTTCATCTCACAATCTTCTTCTTCGCTGTCCTCCACATAGTTCTGACTTTTTACATTCTTCATTCACAATTCAGTCTATTCTTCTATGGAATGCGCTCCCACTCAAAATAAGGTCGGCCACTACACGTGAAGCGTTTAAGACGAAGGTTCGAGAACTGTTTCTCAGAGAGTTAGCAGAGTCATCTAATTGATAATATTTGTTTATATATGTTTTTATATGTATATATTTATATATACCTATATATTTATGTATATGTATTTATTTAAGTACTATGTATTATGTATGTTATATATACACATAATATATGTTTAAGTAATATCCCCTTCACACTACACCTACCAAGCTTCATCTCTGCACTCCCCTAAGGTAGACTGTTAGAGAATGCCTATGGCATTAAGTCCGCCTTTATACTTTCTAGTATAAGAAGTTATAAATAAATAAATAAATTAGTCCCGGCAACCATTTGACATCAAATGGGCCGTGATATTATCGGCCAGGTCGTGTTCCTTATTTTAAAAAGGCTTTTTGAGGTATCCGGTCTCGACGGAAAAAAATATGCGATCGATTATCCGCTCACTAAAAAAACCAAATGAAATGCCTCATGTCTTTGAGAAATTAAAAGAGGTTGAGGACAAAGATACGGATAGGCTTTATACATTAATTGATTTAAGAAAATTCAGTTTGAACGTGACCCTCAGCAATCAAGACAACGACAAAGCAGAAGTCTGAAGAGTGCTCCTTCAATTCACTACCTAAGCTGTTCATTAATTATGAAATTCATAAACTATCAGATTTTTGATTGTGAATGAGACTACCATATCCCTAATATTATCTTATGAGGAAATAGCTTACGTCATCCTATTATTAAAAAGTTGTTGCGATATTTGTCAAGCCATATCGTGAGAGCCTTGACCTCATGAAACGCGCCTCGTGGTCTTGTATCCAAGCAAAATCAGAACTGCTAAATAAGCTTAAATTTGATCATCAAGAGTCAAGATTTGTAATAATAAAAATTATTTAAATATTATTGTGTTTTTGTTGACATCGTCTTACAGAATATAATATATGGAAAACTAATTTTGTATTAACGGCAAAAATATAATATAAAGTAACTTAATACATTGTATGTGATTCATCACCCAAATCTTTCATCTTTTGCGTCAATCTGTTGCAGAAGAAAATTGGTCCGTACATATTTTAGTATAAAAACTATAAGGTATTTGAAAAAGAAAACACCCAATCCCATTCAATATTTATAATATATTTTCGTGAATCTCTTACATTGTGTATTTTTAAATAAATCCTTTATCAACGCACAACAAATACTTTAACACACATAATGAGAACACGTCTAATCGATTACATGTTTATGACACCAATAAGAATAAATGATTTTATATGAATGTGAAAACATCTTTAAAATCATATTTTCTGATTATCATAATATTAGTTTTTCCTAAGAGAATGAAAGAAAAGCATAGTCTTGCATTCACTAAATTCTTCTAAGTAGTGCTACATTAAGCCCATCACTACGATATGCATCTTCGTTCATTGAAAAGAACTTCCACTCATCTAGATATTATACTTTCTACTTTATTTTGACATCGTAGCCTCTGAACTTTTAAATTAAATTGATCTGTTATGTCATGTTAACTTCATTCGTTTTTAATTCAGTGACATGGGCTGACTGTTGCGAGTATAATAATAATTAATTCTGAATGAATTGACTTTTGATTTGTGAATATTGATGAGTGCTAAATGTCAATTTTTAAAATAATCAAATTTTTGCTTAAAATAACATCTTTTCTTGTTTTTGTATTATGTCTTTTTTTAAATAGAACGATAAAAGTGTCCTCTGAAGCATTTTTTGGTATGGTTCATACCTCCGCGCTTATTATATTTATCAAAGCAATAAGTTAATATTAAAACGGTAAGTAAATACGTATATTTGTTTACATCTCATAACGAAGATTATCATAATTATGTTTATTAACTAATATTTTCTAGTAGGTATATAGTTAGACTCTAAAAATAATGTGCTCATGTCATCAACAAAATGTAATTTTTAACATGTATTGTCTAGTTCCTCTACAGATAAGGTCAAACACTAGCTTAAAAAACATTTAAACTATTATGTGTGACATCAAAAATAATTTTATGCAAATACTCATACAATTTCTAACAAGCTTATGTAAGCAGTAGAGAGAACGATTTAAATCCAAACATTGTTCATTCCATTAACTTAAAAATTCCTAATATGCTGCCAAATTTTACTCGAATGTCTTCAAAAATATTGCAAAAAAACTATGTACGTTTTCCTATTTGCATGAGAAATACTCATCCTAAAGCATGAACTACATGAACATTAAGCAAATGGATCGATCGTCAGTCGAACGATGACCACCACCGGATATAGACCTCCAACAAACCTCGACAACTGATCCTAATCTGTTCCTGTAACCATCGTGCGAACTAATACAACAATTTCGACGCTTGAAAGGCAAACGTGACTGCGTCAATAACTGCTTTGTACATAAATGATAGGCAATAACCATATTCGATGCGCAAAAAATATATTTCTAGGTCTATTAAAATCATTTCAATGCTACAGCTACTAGCCAGATTCTACTACAGCTAGATTCGTTAAAATAAATTTTGTTTTTAGGTATTTCAACTTTAAGTAGTCTACTGTAAAGTTCACGCATTGTCGCTTAGTCACGTTTGGCTTTCAAGCGTCGATATTTTTATAATTAAATATGATTACGAAGACGTCACACAAGTGACTTACAAATTAATATTTTTTTTTTCTTAAGTAACAGCCTGAGATGAGACAACGATTAACTGAAACACTTTGACCATTCTTACGCTAATGTTCAAATAATAACACCTATAGTAAGATTTTAACGTAGCGTAGTAACAAGAATACAAAGAGAGTTTACATTATATAGGTAGATAATACTATACATTCATTTATACATCGGTTAACGTATTTACATATTCTAGATAATCAGTTTTTTTTTTAAAGATTAGACACGTATTATTCCAATTTTTCTTGAGGCCGAGTAATCTTGCAATAAAGATTTTTCCTGTTAAATTTTGTCAACACTAGGTAACACGATTAATAAGATAGATTACATCAAAGTATAACAACAAACATCGATTAATATCAACTACTTAATAATCAAATGACGTTGTTCTAGTAAATACCGTCACTAAAACATCTAAATACAAGTTGATTAGTAGCAAAAAGTAACAGAAGCATTCGTAATCCATAGACAAGAAGTATCAAAAACTAAACGAGGATAACAAGAATCAAAGTTTATAATCTCTGCCCAACAAAAATTTAGAGCTTAATACGGATTATTTTTCCTTCGATTTTAGAAAATTAAATATATTAATTATCTATTTTAAACATTATACTATTTGTTGCCATAAAAAAAAGCTTTAATATTAAGAGTTTTGCTGTTAGAGTTTATAAACTTTAATATTATGTTGTTCCTCAAATGATTCAATCTAAAACTATATATCAAAATCTTTTTGCGCAGTTTGAACATCTGGTTTAAGGTTTATTTTTCAAAATCAGCTTTGGTCCAAGATATTTTGATGCTTTAGATTATAATATTCTCGAAATAATTCATAATAGCATCGTATTTTTCTTGTTAAGTTACAATTTGTTTAGTTAAATAATTTTCGTGCAAATAAATATTTAAATGACGCAAATTGTCAGATCCCTACTCCAGCTCGCAGTATACACATATATAGCTAAGTAACATCTATAAGATAATAATACTATTACAATAATTTCATTTTAATAATACATAATTTTTAACAGCCAATCTATTTGGTTAATACATATAATTTTATTCAAGATTGACGTAACAGTATTTGAATAATTTATATTATAATTATATTGGTTGAAAATGTACTTAAAGTTTTTAAAATCGTCTAAATTTACGTTACATTTGTTTGAAATATTCCAATGTAAATATCAAGAAATAAATAGTTATGTACTGATTTTGATAATATTCTGTTCATTAATAAACTGTTTAAGACGAAACTCCGTTTATAATAAATCAAATGAATCAGTAATTTTATCTTTTTCAATAAATAATTTCATTAGCAGTTACAGTTAGGATTGTTGCTTCCTTGAGGCTGCTCCGTGAGGCGCTGTCCACGGGCTCCTCCGGCCAACATCGCTGGCTCCGAATCAAGACTTTCGGACATCTTGTCGCAGATTATGTCGACTAGTCGCTCGAATACAGCCTAAACAAAAATTGTATTATCATTCACGAATCCCCATCAGGAAGCTATTTATCACGATTGTCTATAATCAACGCTACGAATCTATTTTTTCTTAGTCATGTATTCAAATTATTAAGTGGCTATGTTTGATCTTTAGACGGAAACAATTGATATAGTTAAAACAAAGCAGACATTTTGTACCTTGACATTTATATTTTCTTTTGCGCTTGTTTCATAAAACTCGACACCCAGTTGATCAGCCAACTGTCGTCCACGCTCCGCGCTAACTACACGCTCTTCTTCCATGTCACATTTGTTTCCGACGAGAATAACTTGAGCATTATCCCACGAATATGTCTTAATCTGGGTAACCCTAGTGCATTATAATTTATTAATGTTAATCTTCTATATATAGGTATATATATAAATGAATTATTGTTCGTTAGTCTCGCTAAAACTCGAGAACGGCTGGACCGATTTGGCTAATTTTGGTCTTAAATTATTTGTGGATGTCCAGAGAAGGTTTAAAAGTTAAATAAATATGAAAATTCTCGGAATTAAATAAAAATAACAATTTTGTTTTTCCTTTTATGTGTCCCCGTCGGACGGATTCCTTTTATTTGAGGCACTACGAAGTCTGCCGGGTCAGCTAGTATTATATATTTTAATGCTTTTGTGTGTGTTTGGGTGTGGAGTTTGTCGGTTTATTTTATGCATTACTAGACATACCCCTTGTAATTTAACGGCATAATGAAAAAATATGTACTAAACTTACGACCGGACAATCTACTGGACACCAAAAATTTATCGGAAATTCAAATGTACTGTAATGAAGTATTTACTGGTGGTAGCACGGGTAAGTACCGCCGCCCTGCCTATTTCTGCCGTGAAGCAGTAATGCGTTTTGGTTTGGAGAGTAACTCTACTGAGACCTCAGAACTCATATCTCAATGTGGGTGGCAGCATTTACGATGTAGACGTTTATGGGCTCCGGTGGCCACTTAACACCAGGTGGGCTATGAGCTCGTCTACAAATCAATGCATAAAAAAAATATGAATTTTCATTCAGACTTCACATAACCAATAACAATCATGAAGTATATTTACATAAGTACAAAATATTTTGTATGTTTTTTTATGTTAATTTGGGCGTTAAATCGTATATTTATTTTACAGATTCAGATGGAAAGAAAGTAAAACTTCAAAGCTTACCAGTCCTGTACGCTGTTGAAACTTTCCTCGTTAGTAATATCATACATCAGAATGAAGCCCATAGCACCTCGATAATAGGCAGTTGTGATGGTACGGTAGCGTTCCTGACCTGCAGTATCCTAGAAAAAGAAATATAACCTATAACAAATTAACTTTTCGACCATGGAGTGTATGTAGATAGATATTCATTAAATCACTGGAATTTATTTAAGAATAGTATAGTAAATAGTACAACATTTCAATTTTTCCTTTTCCATATTACGTAAAAATATTATTCCCTAACTTAACACCAAAATGTGTTGCATCATTTAGACATATCTTTTCGAAATCTATGAAATGTCTGATTTATTCAATTACGCACCCATATTTGCAATTTGACGCGCTTATCGTGCCGGAAAACTGTTTTCACTTTGAAGTCAATACCAACGGTAGACACAAAGGCTGAAGTGAAGGAATCGTCTGCATATCGGAAGAGGAAACTGAAAATGGGGCAAATGAGAAAAAATCAATATATTATATATAAAATACAATTGGAAAGTATCACAAGTATATAACTCTATGAAATATTAATGGAATATCAATAAAATCTAATTAGAAAGTGAAATAATCAAATAAATGGTATGAACATAAACAATAGTAACGAAAAAAAAGAAAGATGTAGATTTTGCTGTAAATATAAGGTGGAACAACTCGAATTTAAAATTCGAACGTACCATTGATTAAAATTCATCTACTGGCCTTAAACCTATGTAATTGACGTTTCTCTTTGAAATAAAGGGTCCTCTCTAAATAAACAGTTGTAATTTTATGAATGTTGTTGATGAAAATAGAAAGAAACTATCAAAAGGGATACGTTTTCGAGTAGATCCTTGACAAGTTCTTACCTAGTTTTTCCTACTGAGCTGTTTCCTATGATCAACAGTTTGAACATGTAATCGAAGTTCTGATCCGCAGCATCTTTCTGCCATTTTGCTTCGCCAGTCATCTGCACACAATCAAAATCTCAGATATCAATAGGGAATATGTTTTTTTTTTCTATATTTATACCTGTGTTCACTAACCACCTCTTCATCAATTGTATTCATAATTTTGCATGACGTAGAATCCATTTTTTATTCAGAGCCACCTAACTAATGCTCAAATAGTATCATACTGAAACCATTATTTCAAACGTTCAACAGCAAAATACAGTTTATGTACACACAAATTGTATGTACATATAACGTTTTTAACATTAATCTAAACGCGACTCTATTATATGTTCCATACAACCTATCACTAAAACACAGCTATATTTGTTAAATGAGCTTTAATAATGCTCTTTGTTGCCCATACAAATAGAGTACAATTTTCTATATGTCTGTCGTTATCCCGTCAAAGTATATAAGTTGTTTTAGATAACGGAGCCTACGTCATTTCCTAAGCGATAGAGTGACGTTAAGTTGATTTTTCAATAACATTAATGACATTTTTCAATTTCCAGACGGAATAGCCTTAGCATTTAAATGAAGCCTTATTGACATAAACCTACAGAAATAAATTATGATTAGTTCTAAAAGAGAAATATCGAGACAAAATCTCTTAAACACAAACAGCAATTTTTATATTATATAAGTATATAGTGTACCGTTCATTTTTTTTCGGAGAGGATTACAGCCCTGTGCAATAGATGCGTGGCTGTTTTTTTTTAAATACTGTAGTTATCTGATTTACTTACAGCTGTGATCAATATCCCGTAGTTCTTTCATGTCAGATAAACTACAGAACTTGCGTGGGCAGAATCCGGATTGACTACATATAGGATTATGTTATTTTATTTATTGCTAATATACTAGTAATTACTAAAATATTTCGGATTAAATAAACTGACATGATTTCAATTTATATTCATCTAAAACTTGCAATTTTCGGGAAAAGCATGATATACCTTTTTCAATTGAGACGTTGCCCATTTTTAGGCGGGGGCTCTAATGGGGACACAAAGGCGCTTTTAGAAATATTGTACAATGAAATTTATGAGTGCAAGTTAATTTCGCTCGATGAAACTAAAACAAAATGTATGTGATTATTTCAAAAAAATACTATACCTTTGAGCAGTCTTTCTGTGTTTCCTATTAAATGAGATGCAAAGAAGGCTATCGAAGGAACTGTTTAGCCTTTACAAATTAACCTCGAGAACTATCTTCGCCTTACAGTCGGCAAGGCTACAGGAAAGTACTTGCTTATCGATTTTCTTCACTGTCGCGGATCTCACAAGGCTATACACATTTAACCCACTTTGAAATTTATATGGATGGGAAGTCAAGCAAACACGAATGCGTGCTGCGTAGATTTGTTACGAACAAATCAATCGATAATTCAGAAATGCTATTTCGTAACTTACTGTTTTATGTTGTATACTTTTGTTAAACTAACAAATTAAAGCAACCGCTCCATTGTCATGAGCAGCTTGTGTGCGTTTACTTGAAAAATGTTTTAACTAAATTATTTGAATCTCCTTAGGGATGAGCAGTATTTCGCGTTCACAGCTGTTAAGCTCTAAATGTTCCCCCTTCTATGGTAACAGATGCGGGATGGAAATTCAAAATGGCGATAAGTTGCGCGCGCATTGTGTCCGCGCATCCTGTCAACACTGACGCAAACAAGGCTATTTTTTAAACATGAAACCTGGAATTTGAATTGCAACAGCATTACTACGTCAAGATCTACTCCAGATTCATATGAATTTCATATTGCTCCTACCATTAATCTGTTTTTAGACTTTTTTAGACTACATAGAAAGTGTGTACAATTCATGTTGAGTTGCGATGATATTGAGCTGCTATTTTTAGAATAAGCATCTTGATCCTCAATGGCCATGAGACTTATCTCGTTCTCTGAATAAAGATTTGGGGAAAGATAATACAATTATGATTAAAAGACTTTACAGATCGATTATTTAACTTTATATTCTACGTTGTTTAACAGATAACTCAAGTTAACATTCATTCAAATCTTCGATAATTATTAAATGTATCAGAATTACTATTAATTTAATACATCTTCTAGATATTTATTTAAATTATTAAAGCTATGTTTTTGTTTAAGATTAAATTACTTTGTTAATGGATTTCTATTTTAAATAATTTTATATTACTTTACTACATTAAAATAGTCAAATTTTGAAGTTATTTTGATTTGGTGATTTATAACTAGTACAAACAAAAAAATTACAATGATTTTATCTTACACACACTAAAAAATTACGTAGTACATTCTAATGAATAAAAACTTAATACGAGATTCAATTTTCAGGGGTTTTAGTGAGTTTAAGCCTTGAACTTATCGTGACCCATTTACCTATATTTCACAACATTGAGTATGTGCTTCTACGAGCTTGCCTTTCCAGGAATCATTTTTGCTGTTCGAGCAAACCCGTGCGTTCGTGTGAAATACATTATACTCGTACATATTTGTTCTGGAATTAATACACCTTCTAAATGTTTTCAGAGTGCAGTGATATCGACCCCATCGTCAAGCGCAAATAATATTCGTATAAAATACATTATACATATTTGTTCTGGAACTAATACACCTTCTAAATGTTTTCAGAGTGCAGTGATATCGACCCCATCGTCAAGCGTAATTTATGTTCGTATGAAATACATTATACATATTTGTTTTGGAACTAATACACCTTCTAAATGTTTTCAGAGTGCAGTGATATCGACCCCATCGTCAAGCGTAATTTATGTTCGTATGAAATACATTATACATATTTGTTTTGGAACTAATACACCTTCTAAATGTTTTCAGAGTGCAGTGCTATCGACCCCATCGTCAAGCGCAATTCATGTTCGTATGAAATACATTATGCATATTTGTTCTGGAACTAATACACCTTCTAAATGTTTTCAGAGTGCAGTGGAATCGACCCCATGGTCAAGCGCAATCAATATTCGTATGAAATACATTATACATATTTGTTCTGGAACTAATACACCTTCTAAATGTTTTCAGAGTGCAGTGAATTGCGCTTGACGATGGGGTCGATCCCCATCGTCAAGCGCAATTTGAAAAGAATCCTTAACTACTGCTGCTGTAGGTAGACAGTTTCTTGGCAGCGTTTTAGTAGCTGATTTTTATGTGCAACGGGAACTTGAATAGGTGGACCTCAGGCGCCTCATAGACATAAATAAATATGTATAAGTAAAGCCGACTATAAGATTGTTGTACAAGTTTTGTACAAACTTTAATGTATTTTTTTATTTATTCAAACAAAATGCATTGAATGTGACCTGTAATTTTATGATATTGACATGACAACGTCTTATAAATCAATGGAGCCAGCTGCACGCACGAAAAAACATGACTCATGCGGCGTTACCTCGCTCTGAGGCGTTCCATTTAGGGCTTGAAGTGCAAGCGAGAGCGCGCAACGAGCGACAAAGAGGCACAATCGACCTCCGCGTTCGGCAGCGTTAAACATCTGTCTCTCTCCTACTTGAGTGAGCGATGCATCCGCGTGGACAGCTGCTATACAATAATACATTTACATGTTTTCGTCAAGTATGAAGTTCAGTGAAAAGTGAATGTGGTGTCAATTGTCCATACAAAATATCTATCAAACAAATAAAATTAAAATTTTCTTCTGAAAATGAAACCATTGCATCAGTATTTTCTTACGACGTTGTCACGTTCAACCTCGAATATATTAAGTGTATAATCTATGCGTTCAACTATTGTCAGTAAATCGACTTTACAGACAATCGATTTTTATTATAAAACTTCATCGCTCGTATCATATTTGACTAAATTACATTTGTAGAAATAGAATGACAAGGGCAATAATATATGTCGGCTCACGTCAGGGATGGCTGAGCGGTAGTTTCGCCATCACTCGTATTTGGTTGAACACAGTTTATAAAAAGTCAATAAAACCTTTTGAATAATAATTATTGAAACTCAACACACACAACTTTCACAATGACAGGATAAACCGACAGTTTCGTTGCACATACCGACAGACCGACCGACTGACTGACTGACTGACTGACTGTCAGAGACTTACTGACTGAGACGGACCGACCGTCCGATATGGCCTGCATGACTGTCTGACACGGAACGCCACGACTCTGTCCACGTACCGCCATTTTATACTGTGGCGTTACGTAGTCTACCCTTCATTTTGTGATATTTATCAAAACAACATCTCATCATTTAAAATAATAATCAAAACCACCGTCTTAATATTACTAAAAGTCGTTATCTACGACAACTAAAAGTCGTTATCCACGACACGGCCATTCTGACATGTCACACGTCCCTGTGTGACGCTCCTGCAAGAAAAACAACCTTTTGCAATATCAAACAGGTTTCGTCTCGGCCAATCCTGATACATTCACGATTGAGGATTGGGATTCCTTTCATTGCAAACCATAACGTTAGCTCTCAACAAGATCTTTAACAGACCATGTTAACCTGTGTGAGTAAATAACTTAATTACCCAATTATTAGTGATACTACAACTGAAAAATTTCATTAATGCTCAATAAGCATTAGAAACCCGAGTTATTACAAAACAACTCAATCTGAGCAGTATTTCACCAACCACAAACTATCGTTACAATTACTTCCATCTAGTGAGAGTAACTCATGCCACCTACATCGAGTGACGATAACACAATTCAAGTGCCACCTCCATCGAGTAGCTCTTAACTACTTATTGCCTCCATCCGGCAAATAAGTGGGACCTCCATCCGGTACACAACTTCAACACAAAATACTAATGCCTCCATCCGGCACGCAAGTGGAACTTCCATCCAGTACCCACTTCAACCATAAAACACATCGCAATGCCTCCATCCGGCAATAAAACGAACACATCACCTAAATCGAGCGAGGTGTTCAATTACCAGTCATAAATAACACTGAATACTGTTCTTTACTAATCACACAAAATAGGACAACAAAATCCTTACTTTAATCAGTCAGTTGTATCGTGGTCATTTGATCCTACATCTTCTACATCACTAGTGTCAACAAAATCGTATAGAACGCTCCTGGCCTGGCTGCCGGCGCAGCTAGTGACATTGCCACCCACATTATCATTAAAACAAATGGTAAAACCAATACACATCACTTCACAATATAGAGTCAAGGTCATTAGTAGACCAACACAACAATAGTCTCCATTGAGACCCAGGTCTTCGCTGTACCAATCGATGGAGATACTCTCACCTCACTGATCAGTCTCGTCAGTAGTACTACTTAGAGGCAACCTTATGTAATCATAGGTTCTATTACCAGTTAAAGCCATCTATCTTCATTTCAACATCGAATTTTACTAACTTTCCAATGTTCTGGTCTCGTCAAAGTTAATCTCTTACTTTCAGTATCATTTTAAGTAAAAATCTTTTGGGATATGGCACGCGAACTATTAAGAATTCGAAGGGGCTTGCTTCTGTTATTTATGGTAGAACAATTTAAAAAAGATGTACGGCTTCTAGCACTTCTTGTCAAGAACAATTCCATGAGCTCATCGCGAGTTTGGTCATCAATAACGCAAGTGTGGGCTTCGAATAAGGACACACTAGATTTAAGTACTTATTTCGTTGAATGCTCAGTCTCACTGAACCGATTAAAACAACTATCGGGTAGTACATGACATAAAAATGAGTAAGCAATAAACCATCGCAAAGGATTTGTTTCGTACAGTTTTGGTCAAAACAACAGACTCTTTATGAGAACCTTCGCATGAAATTTCTGAATTATGAAGCTACTACTAACAGATTTCTCGACAAGAGAACATTCGGCACCAGATTCCAAATAAAAATAATACGACTCACCATTTTGTTCTTATTTACCAAAATTGCCCGATATTACGCAGCTACCGGCACGTCGCTCCGCTCGGCCGGTGAATAGTTGACCCATCGAGCGCCGACAGACGGCGCTTGCGTCCCATATCTCGTACTGGCTGCAGCAATCACGTGTTGATTGCGACACGGCCTTCCTGACTGTACACGTCCTCGTGTGATGGTTAACCTCACAGTCTCCTACACGATGTTACTCCTACACTGAGGAAGCCAACCGCGAACACTTGTCAAGCACGCACAAGCACGCACTTCACCGGAAAAACCTGCATCCGCCAGTGGAACCCGAACACCGCCGCATCGCCAGACACGAACGCACCGGACGTCTTATTTTACAGGTCACGACGACTTCAGATGTGTCAATTTTTCTTCCCCACGGAAACTTGCTTGCTTTCTTGTTTGCTTGCTTGCTGGAGCTCGAAGTCATCGAACGTGTAGTGTTATTGGTATTAAATCTAGTAGATTCTAAAATTTCAGCGACAATTCACAGTCTCATGTCCTGGTTTACTACACTAGTGCCATGTAACTCTAGCAGAAGTCAGCCGCTTAAAATAATTCTTGTCTGAACTACCCACTCGTCATGACAGATCCATTATTGCGATCGAAGTTTTCACTTGAGATTTGCACTTGCCTTAATTTCTTGCAATAGCTTGTTACGTGTTGTATTTCCGCTAGTAAATGCCATGTGATGAAGTCGACAGTCAAACTGGGCAACATGAGCCAGAACGTAAGATGTGACGATTTCTTCGTGGTCAGATCTTCCATCGAGGTAACAGAGACGTTATTACACGACTTACGTATGCTGCATTCACACTCTTGTGGCGTACCACTACTAGTATTCTGATCTGCATCATGTTTTTTTTTTGCTGTACTTCGAAAATGTTCAAACACGTCACGCCAGTGAGAGTAGAGTCCTGATCTCACTTCTGATGTCGGCTCACGTCAGGGATGGCTGAGCGGTAGTTTCGCCATCACTCGTATTTGGTTGAACACAGTTTATAAAAAGTCAATAAAACCTTTTGAATAATAATTATTGAAACTCAACACACACAACTTTCACAATGACAGGATAAACCGACAGTTTCGTTGCACATACCGACAGACCGACCGACTGACTGACTGACTGACTGACTGTCAGAGACTTACTGACTGAGACGGACCGACCGTCCGATATGGCCTGCATGACTGTCTGACACGGAACGCCACGACTCTGTCCACGTACCGCCATTTTATACTGTGGCGTTACGTAGTCTACCCTTCATTTTGTGATATTTATCAAAACAACATCTCATCATTTAAAATAATAATCAAAACCACCGTCTTAATATTACTAAAAGTCGTTATCTACGACAACTAAAAGTCGTTATCCACGACATATATTACAGTCATTTAATCGATTATTCGTTGTAATAACACATGTTTTGACACAACCATGGCAGCACTATGTCTACTAAGCTCGCTGATCGTATCGTAGCTATTATCGATTTTTGTTAAGGTCACTGTAATTTATTTTATGAAGTCATTTTCAGAATTGCGTTTATTCACAATACTGATATTCTTCGACAGTCAATGGTAAATGATTTATTCTTGATAATCTTATTATTTTTATTGGAACCAGTAACACAGACATCGGACAAGAATATATATTATTAGACTTTGAATAGCAAATATAATTAATGAATGCCATTAATAGATCCAGGATCACTTAACACTAGAATAGTCTTTGAAGTACCCGTGGCCTGGGAAAGAATAACATTACGTAATATAAATCAAACCAGAACAATGTAATTTTGTTTAATGGCTTGGATGGGTGGACGAGTTCACGGCCCATCTGCTGTCAAGTTGTTACCGGAGCCCATAGACATCTACAACATAAATGCCGCCACCCACCTTGAAACATGAGTTCTAAGGTCTCACTTTTAACAGTACAACGGCTGCCCCGCCCTTCAAACCGAAAAGCATTACTGTCTCACTGCAGAAATAGGCAGGTTGGTGGTACCTACCCGTGTGGACTCGTATGTGGTACCACGTGGTGCCTCGTACCAGTAGGTGGTAGGACGACTAAAGTGGAGGAGCTATGCGTTCCGGTTTGATAGGTGGGAGAGCCGTTATGCAATATAATTCAGACTTCGGCATCATGTTTTAAGGTGGATGCTGACATTCACGGTGTGCGATGTCTATGGGATCCGGTACCCAGTTTTCTCTAGCGAAAATCTATCGAAATCCACCAATTTTTTTAAAGTAGATTATGTTCACGATGCTACGTAAGAAATCTCCTCTGAGGATCTAACATCTAAATATATCCAACATATATATTTTTGTTTTAACTCAGTTAACAGACTCGAATCAAATTAAATTTGTAATTAAAAAAAAACAGGTTTGTACCTTCCTGCAAGTCGATCAGGGAATATGTTCTGCCATTTGTACAGAGTACGATTTTAATTTTTAAGCGAAGCATTAATAGTAGATTTCGTGAACACGTACTGTCAAGAGAAAGTAGCTTACTTAGGCTTATCTCCGCATGTTTCGACAAGGCCGTAGGCCACGTTCTTCAGTTCATTTTTAGGAGTAGAATACGCGTGCCGAAAAAAAATTGTTTTTTATTAACCTTATTCCTTTCACCTTATCCTTGATCCTAAGTCGTTTTATGGAATGGATTCCCACATTGACAAGCGACGAAAGAATTTTATACAAAAGCAAAAATAAAAACAATGTACTTATTGTACTGTGCTAATTTTAATTCTAATCTTATTCATAAATAAAACAATTTAAACAAGATCAAAGCATCTTAATTTCTGATTTTTTTAACTATTGAACAAAATGAAAAAAGTATAACAGTGACACCTCGTGTAATGTAAAAGAACTAGCTGCACAAAGGTTCACGACTGGTCAAAACCGCTGTTTTTTTCAATTGTTTTATATTGTAATGCATAGATGTCGTTCAATGAAGCACTCTGTAAAAATATTGCAGTTAATTGTAAGATTTTAAATGTGACTTAATCGACCCAAATAGGGCAAAGCAAAGCCGCCGTCGCCCGAAGCGTGTCTTGCGGGATCCCCCGGATCCGCTATCGGTGTTGGCTCTTGAAGCGCTGGTTACCGTCCTCATCGAACTTATCAAGCGAACTAGTCTATAGACACAGCCCACTGAGTTTCTGGCTGGATCTTCTAGTGATTCCGATCCGGTGGTAGATACTGCCAAGCACTGCCCTAACTAGAGCTAGTGTTAGCAAATTTTCACAGATTGAGTCTTTGAGATCACCTACCCGTCGACGCCTAGCTAGAATAGCCTGTCAGCAAACAGTGAATAGGTAGGAAAAAACAAATCGGCCCGAAGTTTGATCCGAACCCAAGAATCTGATAATTATTTGGCGTTTTTCGTGATAAATGTATATTTCCAGCATAAGTCACGCGAACTAAAATACAAATAAAACTTTCAAATGGAGACACAAATAATAATTACTATAAGCAATTCCTTATCATCGAAAATATAGCGTGTTTCACGGTGCTGAATTACGAATATGTCGCGGATGAATTCACGGTGCATGTCTGATGTCCAATAAATAAATTTGATTCAGTAGTCATTCAATTGTAATTAGGTATCATAGCTCGCATATAGTCGGTCTATAAGCCCGCCAGTCGCTGTGAGCTATATGGAGCTAATGTTATCATTCCAAAGTGTAAAAGTATCTTTGTCCAGGATTAAGTCTAGCATCAACTAGACTACTTTTCGTGGACAAATTTCTTGCATTTTCTTCCTCCAGCTATATTTTTTTGGAAGGAAGGTTTTTCCTGTTTCGCTTGGACAAATGGGCAAGTCTTAGCCAGGAGCGGTGGGATTTGCTAACAGCTATCCCAGCGCCACCGAAGGAGATCTAACAGCTCATGTAGGTACAAATGCTTCGCGAATGCATCTACCACCAGATCGCGACCCGCTGAGAAGATCTGGCGAGGAACTCAGCGGGTTAGGTTTCACGTCGACCTCTTTGGCGAGTTAAGCAAGTACGGTTACCAGGGTCCCAACTCTGCCCCTAGTGCTAAAGCAGCAGGCGTTTAATAATAGAGGATGTTATGAAATAAAAAACCCGTCCTACGAGACAGTTTATTCCACCCGTCCCTTTTTTTCTTTTATTTATATTACTTTGCGTGCGAAACATGATTTAATAATCACTGCTAGTGAATAATAATATATATTTTTCATGCTACCATGCAAAAAATCTCTGCCACTTGTCTCCTCTCAATTAATAGGAAGGGGTTCCATTACACCCAACAAACATATTTCTAAGGTAGTTGAAAACTTAAACAATATTTCAAATTTACGTATAGTTTCTGGAACTCTATCATAATTGAACAAGTTTCCAATGTAATTATAGGTTACATTACACGATCGGCTAAGAGCCGAAACTTCGAGTTTACTAACAATTAGTAATGCACCGAAAAGTTTCATGTTAACATTAATGTTAATTCTAATTTAATGTAACGATCGAACGTCTTATATTGTGGTCATTACATTATTTCCTTTTAATGCTGTATAAACTATTATGTACTTTTTTTTTTTATGATTGAAGGATTACTGGTGGCCCGGAGGCCTTTCCAGTTTCACCAGGACAGGTGGGCGAGCAAAGGCTCAGCCAGGAGGGGTGGGATTTGCTAACAGCTACCCGAGCGCCTCCGAAGGAGACCTAACAGCTCAAGAGCAGCTGCTTCGCGAATGAATCTACTACCGGATCGGAATCGCGACCCGCTGAGAAGATCCGGCGAGAAACTCAGCGAGCTGATTCATGGGTTAGGTTGCACGGCGAACTCTTTGTCGAGTTCGACGAGTACGGTTACCGAGGTCCCTAAGCCTGCTCCTAGAGCTGAAGGCGTCTAGTGCAAACGTTATTGGATCTGAGGGATCCGTAAGGACGTGTCTAGGGCGTCGACGGTGACTGGCTCCTGCATGATCAGGATTCGGGGAGTAGTCAGCGGCGGCTACGATAAGGCGATTATCATGACGCATAGCCTTATCGAAGTACCGTTCCGACGCTGACTTCATGTATTTCTGGATAGATTCGAGGCCCAGGTCGTCGTGTAGGTCAACGTTCCTCACGAACCACGGAGCTCCGACGGCTAACCTGCAAAAGCGGGATTGTAGAGATTGAAGGGTGTGTATGTGTGTGCGGGCCGCGTGAGCGAACACCACACTCGCGTAAGTCATGACGGGCCTTATGCAAGTTTTGTAAAGTGTCACCTTGTTCCGAAGGGACATTTTACTCCGCTTACAGATCATGGGGTAGAGTCTACCGAGAATAAACGCGGCACGGTCACGGACTGATTTTATATGCGGGCGGAATGTCATCGATGCATCCAGGGTAACGCCCAGGTACTTGACCTTCCTGGCCCAGGGTATGGATTGACTAAAGAGAGTAATCGGGGGTGTGAGATTCCTCCTCCTAATACGGGAGGAAATCCGTGTGGAGCTTCCCCTCTGAAATAGCACCGCAGTACTTTTCGCTGGGTTGATGTCTATGCGCCATTTTCGGAACCACTGTCCTAGGGCTAGGGCTGCGCTCTGAAGCTTCTTCGCGATTAGGGACTTGTTTCTACTGGAATAGTAAACAGTCGTGTCGTCGGCGAATAAAGCTAAATCGGTCGGCGGCGACCGGGGAATATCGTTAACGAATAAGCTAAATAGGAGGGGTGAGAGGACAGAGCCTTGCGGGACTCCAGCTGTGAGAGGTCGTGGGGAGGAGCGGGTTCCCTCGACTCGATATCGAAAAGAGCGGTTCGACAAGAAGTCCCATATGATGAGCACGAGACTATCCGGCACGCCCATGTTGAATAGTTTGAAAATCAAACCGTTGTGCCAGACTTTGTCGAACGCTTTTGCGACGTCGAAGAAGAGAGCTCCCGTGTATAACGGTTTTGGTCGATTAAGCCCCACAAGAATGTGCTCCGTGAGGCGGTGCACCTGTTGAACGCATGAGTGATTTGTACGGAATCCGAATTGTTCATCGATGAGAATGCCCTTGGATGAGACGAAGTCTCTGAGGCGTTTGTAGAGCAGACGCTCATACAGTTTGCCTAGAGACATGAGGAGGCTAATCGGGCGGTAGCTCGTCGGATGATTTTTTGGTTTACCGGGTTTATGTATGCCGATAACGTCCGCTTCTTTCCACACCGCGGGAAAGATACAGTTCGCCATAGCGGCATTGAAAATAGATGCCAACATCACGATGAGTTGGACGGGTAGAAGTTTAATAACGCGGTTGGATATACCGTCGGAACCGGGAGCCTTGCGAGGACGTAGGTCTTTGATCAAGTCTTTAACTTCCATCGGGGTGACGGGTGGTAACGCGTCCGAGGGTGGCAAGGAGACTCTGCGTTCTACCTCACTGTCTACAAATTCTACATGAACAGGGTCCACGGATTGAGTGCTGGGCGTGCACTGGGTTTGCAATGTATCGGCCAGCAGCTCTGCTTTTTCATCATCATCAAACGCCGCGAGTCGGCCTGAGGGGCCTACGAGGGGGGGCATAGTTACTACCGTATCCGATTTGAGAGTACGAGCTAAGCGGTAGTAAGACCTTTGAGAGGGCGCGAGTCTTTCTAAGAAATCAGACCATCTGGCATCTCGGACTTCGACGATGCGAGACTTTACGTCGCGTTGTAGGGCACGCATTCGAATACGATTTTCCGCGGTAGGATACCTGTCGTAGGCGCGTATCGAGGCGTTCTTAGCTCTAAGGAGTTCCCTAATATCGTCGGACAATTTGAAGCGGTGAAGGAAGTCCTCCGATACAACTTGTTTCGATGACCTATCTAATGTCGAGGTGATGTGTGACGTTAAGATGTCTATGGCTTCAGCGGTATCCTGAGGAGACGGGGTAGAGTCTGGGTTAAACGGGAGCGATGGTGGATCAGATTCAGCCAGGCTGATGCCCAGCGTGTGCCAATCCACCACAGTCCTCGTGACGGGAACGAAATCGGGAGCGCGACCGAGCTTCATAACGACGGGACGGTGGTCTGAATCTAACTCTGAAACTACATCGATCGAGTGTAAGCGCAGAGTTACGTTTTTTAATAACGCTATGTCGAGTATATCCGGGCGATGCGCGATATTTAGCGGGTAGTGAGTCGGGGTTAGCGGAGCGACGATATCGAATGCGAGATCATCGACTAACGCGTCAAGCCGCCTGCCATTCGGGGTTGTAGTGTGTGAGTTCCACCTGATGTGTTTACAATTTAGGTCGCCCGCCAGAATGACAGAGCTCCCCATGCCGAGCAGCGCCTCGATATCACTGCTTAGAACGATCTTATCCGGTGGAAGATAAACGGACGCGATAACGATCGGCGCGTGTCCCGTCAGTGAGATTCGGCACACTGATGCTTCGATATTAGCGAGCGCGGGAGGATCGAGCGGGACGCAATGCAGGGCTCTTCTATAGTAAATGACGGTACCACCACCACGAGCAGAGAGCCTGTCGTTCCTGACCATGTTATAGTTCGCGATTTTAGGGTCACGGCGCGCGGGCTTAAGTAGGGTCTCCTGCACTAAAAAGATATCAATTTGATGGTCACGCAAAAAGTCAGAAACCTGATCACGTTGATTTGCGAGACCGTAAGCGTTAAAAAATCCTATCGTTACGGATAGGGGCTTTATTCTACTTATATACGCCATTGATTACCGGCGGAGTGAGGGGAGGACGTACGTATTTAATGACGCGTATACGTCGGCGTATTCTTGCACAACGGCGATAAAGTGTTGTGCAGTGGAGGCAGCGCGAATGGCGTCGCCCAAAGCGTTAACGCGCTCAAAGTTGATCGACTGAAAGAAGTCGATCGCTAAAGCGAGATTGTCGGACGCGGTCGGAGGGCAAGTCGCGGGAGAGGGACGAGTCGCGGGGGCGGGACGAATCGCGGAGGAGGGAGTTGTAGCCGTGTTCGTGTACGGCAGCGGTTTCGCCCAGGCCGAGACACTGGGCACCGGCGCCGAAACGAACGCTGGCTTAGCCTGCGACACAGAGGGTGCCGAGGCTTTGATGTCTGGGCCGGAAGCTCGGAGGCGGTTTTGGCGGGCGACGCGTCGATTTATTTTAGGGGCTCGGGGGCATCCGCGGTAATTTGCGGGGTGACCCTGTGTTCGACACAGGACGCAGCTAGGCGGTTCCGTCGCGGTTTTTTGATCGCGAGTGCATAGGGCCGTGGCGTGATCGCCTAAGCACTTGACGCATCGGGGGCGCGCGTGACAGTTACGGGAAGAATGCCCGTATAATTGGCAGTTATGGCACTGGCTAGGTGTGCCTTTCTTGTGTGGGGTTTCGACTGCGATTCCGGAAAGGCTACAGACCGTTCGGATGTTGAATATTTGCTTACCCTCGGGGGTAGGCTGGAGGGCGATGAGAACCATATTATATGGCTCCCTTCCGCGGCCTGTATGCATGCGGTGTACGGAGTTAACCGGTAGGCCTTGTTCGAGAAGGTCGGCCTTAACGAGCTCGGCATCCAACTCTTTAGGGATGCCACGTATAACGGCACGGAGTTCGCGCTCCTCCTGGAGCGTATACGTGTGGAAACTTATACGCTCCTTACGGAGGTAAGAAGAGAGGGCCCTATGGTCGTCGGGTGTTCGAACCTTAATTTGAATGCCGTTCGCGAGGTTACGGGCATTCGTGAAATTGATATTTTTGGCCTTAAGGGCCAGGGAAACTCGTTCCCAAGCTGCCTTCTCTTGAAGGATTACCGGGGGAGGGGTCTGGGTTTTATTTTGTGCCACCGGACGCGGCGACGGAGTGGCACGGGCTGGAGGCGCAACGGGAGTCTGAGGGCGGGGGCGCGACGCGTTCGCGGCTTTGCTAATTTTAGCGGCCGCGGGAGCTCGAGACTCCGCGGCACGCTTCTTACCCTTTTGCACCAGGGTGAATCCATCCGTCGATGAGGCGGGGGCGAGGTCGACCTCCATCTCCGAGTCAGAGTCGGAGGACGAGGAGGCGGGTGCAGGTGACCTACGAGTAGGTGTTTTGGAGGGCGCGACGGAGGCCGCGGATGATCGCGCTGCTGGAACGGTGACCACAGCGGACGACGCAGCAGTTTTACTCGCCAGTATAGGCGACGCGGGAACGGCAGGCACGACGGAGGCTGCGGTGCTCGATGCAGAAGCTTTGCACGCAGGTACAGGCGACGCAGGAGCAGCGAGCTCGGCGGAGTCCACGAGAGGGCTCGCGGTGTGATCGGCCTTGAAGGCCTGAAACTCGGAAGTGAGCTTTGGGTAGCGAAGCCGGAGAAATTCCGCAAATACAGCGTCCATGATGGCTACGTGCCCAGGTGGGGCTACCCTGGGTATTAGAAAAACATTCGCCTTGCGGCGAGGCCCCAAGTTCTCGGACCTGAGCGGTTCTATTGAACACAGGTGGCGATGCGGCACGATTACTACAGGACAAAGAAAAAAACACAACAAAACGGAAATAACAAAAAGAAACAAAACAATTAAACACTTCCAGGAAGACAGTTTGTCGGCAGATGTACCACGAACACAGAAATAACAAAAGGAAACAAAACAATTAAAAACTTCCAGAAAAAACACTTGGTCGGCAGATGTACCACGAACACAGGCCGCGCGAACAATGGCCGGGCTAACAAAAGCGGGGCGAACAAAGGCCGGGAAATCGAGTGGTCGATGAGCACGTCCGCACGTGACGGGTGCCTCTATCGGAATGGCTATTATGTACTGTATACATACTGTATATATGTATATGTGATTTGTGTATATATGTATATATTTTTTGTGTATTTATTTGTAATTATATTATATTTAATATAAATTTCATTGCACCTACCACTATTTACTCTGCACTACCTTTGGTTGACTGGTAGGGAATGCCTTAGGCATTAAGTCCGCCATTGCAAATTTTATATGAAGTGTAATAAATAAATAAATAAATAAATAAAAAATATCCAACGCAACGAATGCTTTACAATTTTCGTGGTTACGGACGACTGATTTAATTTCTTTAATTATTTCTACGACTCGCAAAAACATAAGAAAGTAACTATTACATTATTCTTTGTAACATATTTATGAAGATAAATACAATAAAATTATTAATCCTAATAATCAGAGAAAGCAGTGAGAATGTGTGGTCGCATTGCACAGACTATAAAGATTTACAAACAATGCGCTAATAAAACATAACTTTTCTCATGAACACAGTGCACTGAGTTTCTCGCCTGATCTCCTCAATGAGTCGCGATTCTGAACCAGTGGTAGATTCTGTAAAGCAGGAAGCTCCTACTAGGATAATCAAAAACTGTCAGGTTGAATGCGTGAGCTCCTGTCCTATGACCTACCTGTCCGTGCCTAGCTGGAATAGCCTCTTAGGCTACCAGCGAATAGGTAGGGGGAAATATACATTAATACGGGTATATACCGGCAAAGACGGGACTTTCGGCGCGTACTGCGGTACCGTAAGTTTCGTCTAGTCGGTGTGGTGGAGCTCGATGGGGCTTAGTCGGTAGCCGGTTCTGCGGAGCAAGTGCCTCGCGCGCCTTTTTCAAGGCGTAGTCTCCTGTGAGATATTGGGAGAGGTGGAGGACTTTGGTCCTTCTCTTCGCCCCTTCTTCCCCTCAGGAGGCGCTAGAGTTCGACATAACCCGGTCCGTTACCCCCTCGACCGGGTAAATGTATCCGTAAATGGATTCCCCAAGGTTAAAAAAAAGGGGGAAAAAAGTAACTTTTTAACGATTTCATGTTTTACCACTTTAACTTGACTTAACAGAATATAATCGAAAATAAATACAGCCTTAGTCAAGCTCAACAATAAAGTGACTCCACCGTTCAATAAATTAAACAAGAAATGTTAAGCCAGAAATCGCACTAGATAAACTTGGTTAACTGGAAGCCTTGAAGCGTTCCACTTTGAAATACTAGACCATATTCAGCCGAGATTCCATTCACGATCAATGATTTGTATTGTGATTTATCAAATTGGTATGTCCTTTCAAGTTCCATTAATGAAATCACTGGGCATTATTGGATTTCGTGATTATCCAACCGAGGGACAACATATGTACCTACAGTTCAAATAAGACATCGATACATCGATTTATTTACAATATTTTTCAGTGGCGCCTTTGTCAATAAGTATTTTCGCTTTGAGGTTAATAAATATTAGCGATTAATTCAAAACCATTTTTTTAAGTAGAAAATAAATAAACGTAATACAGATGACGCAGCTTTCCTAAGCAGTCTTCAAGTTTAATAAAAACTACTTATAACATTTTGTGTAGTCTAAGCTGTGTTAGTAGGTATTTTAGTAATGAATATAAAACAATCAGCATTAAGGTTTGTTTCTGTGTTTTCTTTTTGTATGAAGGCTGCCTTCTCTCTCTCTCTCTCTCTCTCTTTCTCAATAGTTCTCCTTCCAACATAATGATAATAAAAATCAATCAACCGTGTTAATTGCTGTTTTACAAAAGCTAAAAACGGAATAATAATGAATAACACACTTAGAAAACAAACAACCGGGGCTCTTAGATTATCTTTTTTGTTGTTCGTTAGTAAATACTCATATTTACTTGAGATCATCTTGAGACATGAATTAGAAATCTCTATTGTGCCATACAATAGATTTCTATTTATATAACGGTTGTCATATCAAATCGAAAAGCTTGACTGCTTAGCATCAAGAATAGGTAGGGTTGTACATAATAATATGCGTTCTCATATTTATTTTATCAGTAATATTTATTTTTTACAATAAATTATGTATTCATTGTGGAAGCTGTTCGTAAGCGTGTTTTAAATATGTATGTAAGTATTTTGTTCGAAATAATTATAGGTATTAATTTCCAGTTTTCAAACTCTGGCATGGTCACAGTATATATTCACGTATGATTCGATTGACAAGTAAACTGGACATCTAACCTATACGCTACGGACGCTACGTTTTATTAGAATCGTCTTTTAGTATGTGGTAGATTTTTATTGTAAACTTAAACAGAAACTATTAGTCCATTGAGATAATTACCACAAAATCTCTTTGTTTTGATATAAAGTTTGTTATAGAAGAACATGCACTATTAAAGTCAATCAATCATCATTTCAATCAAAAACATCAATTTATAACTGGTATAATTGATCGAATTTTATGTTTTAAGAGCTATTAGTTTTTGTAACAAAGACAACATTAAAGCGATTGTAACTCGAAAGTGTTACATTTAGCTCTGGGGAATTCATTTACGGATACCCGGTTGAGGGGGTAACGGACCGGGCTATGTCGGACTCCGGCGCCTCCTGAGAGGAAGAGGGGGAGAAGAGAAGGGCTGAGGTCCTTCACCTCCCCCAATTTCTCACAGGAAACTACGCCTTGGAAAAGGCGCGCGAAGCACTTGCCCCGCAGAACGACTACCGACTAAACCCCATCGAGCTTCTACCACACCGACTAGACGAAACTTACTGTACCGCGGTGCGCGCCGAAAGTCTCGCCTTAGCCTGTACCCGTACTAATGTTAAGACGGGATCTCATCCCCGGGAAAATCCCGAAGAACCTCGTCTCGGGAGACACACCGTGAGCGGCGCACAGGAGCCACCATGCACCGCTTCACCACCGGAACCACAGTAGACCTAGCTTCTGAATTATAATAACCTATATATTAATAAAAATAGTTGTATATTAATCTTCTATGTGTCGCAAAACTATACATTTTATTCTTAATCCCAAGTAGTTAGAATTAATAATTAGAAGAATACTACAACAAAAATGTTGAATGTGTTTATTTTATATGATGTCCAACTGTAATTTAATTTTGTGTTCGTTTGAATTTGAATAGTCAAAAATTGGTTTTAATTTAATGTTGGCAGTAATCGGGCTTGGTAGATTAGTTAGTTATTAGTAACAATAACTGTACGAAGCTACTAGTGGACTAATTACTAGTATTACTTGCTACAGCGATTGTTATATTACGTATTATTTATATTATGACATGTCCTTCTTCAAACGAGGCTTGTGGAGAGTATTAAACGGTAGGCAGCGGCTTGGCTCTGCCCCTGGCATTGCTGAAGTCCATGGGCGACGGTAACCACTCACCATCAGGTGGGCCGTATGCTCGTCTGCCTACAAGGGCAATAAAAAAAAAAAAAAAAAAAAAAAAAAAAAAAAAAAAAAAAAAAAAAAAAAAATATTACAGTTATTGTGGGAACAAAACATGGTATAGTAAGCTTGGTATAGTTATTGTTACCACTTCGGGGATGGTTTCTATGTTAGTACTATTAACATACAATTAAGTGGTGCGCGAATAGTTCATAATTGATGTCTTTCGTAAGTCTAAAATGAACATGTCATGCATGCATGCTAATTTCTTCATCCGATTGTTATATTTGGTACAATTATTATTATTTTGAACTTTTGGAAGGTTTTCTGTTACCATTCAACGCCGGGTGTACAGTGAATTCGTTTGTCTAAGCTAAAAATAAAGTACCATCAACCCACGACAGTTTCAAGTAGAGTGTATTTCATGCATTTAAGTTGGATTTCTTTAGAAAGAAATTTGTCAAAAACGTAGAATACACATTAAAGTTTTTAATAAATACAAAAAATTTTGCTTTTGATATATTTGCTATAAATATCATTCGAAATAATATTTTGGGAACACTTCGTCAATATTAGTTGTTATGTGAGAAGGAAAATCTGGTGGGTAGTGAAAAGCTCTCGTTATATTTTTCACCTAAACACGCTTGTCGTAGACGCCCAGAGCCACGTGCATCCTCCAAACATTCTTTTCATTAAGTTATTTTTACACGAAATACTTATTTTATTCTTGCTTTGTTGATTCTGCACAGCTTAACATTTCGAAAATATCAAATAAGAGATTTTTTCAGATTTTCGTTATTTAATAGTTTAAAACAAACAAGACAACGTTAATTTCTTGTTGCTGACCTTTGAATGTCGTCAAATATTTTCGGCAACATATCGCGAGACGACAGGCGTGCTACGCGCGGAAATGTCGCGCGGACAAGAATAGCAGCTACGTCGGCAAGCATGAGGTATGACGTCACACGAGACACGTCAACCGATGCGCGTGCTCAACTTTTTCAATGTCTCTCTTCAAAATAATTAATATGTTATTAAAAAATCAAGACACTCAAACTATTATGCCACTGAATAGAGAAACGTAGGTGCTAAAATGACTGAATTAGAACAATATACGAGTATATTAAAGATGTTTTAGTGTTCTACTATTTAAATTCTATATTACTAACAAATCAAACCCGCAAAATTATAATTTGCGTAATTACTGGTGGTAGGACCTCTTGTGAGTCCGCACTGGTAGGTACCACCGCCCCGCCTATTTCTGCCGTGGAGCAGTAATGCGTTTCGGTTCGAAGGATGGGGCAGCCGTTGTAACTATACTGAGACCTTAGAACTTATATCTCAAGGTGTGTGGCGCATTTACGTTGTAGATGTCTATGGGTTCCAGTAACCACTTAACACCAGGTGGGCTGTGAGCTCGTCCACACAACTAGGCAATAAAAAAAATAAGAATCTTTATCCTGCAAATAATTCAACACTGATTAATATGCCTTTGCTGTTCTGTAATTTAAAGTGGAGCAGCCACTAACAAAGGGACAGACAATTTAATAAACCTAGCACGGCTGAATGCAACGCGCTTCGAAGTGTACACTGATGGTCTATATTATGATATTTTCGACTATTGATCAAGTAATACAGACTAGAGGTCCCGCATTATTCGAAATTCGACTATAAAATTGATTGGAATTGTACACTGTACACTAGAATTGTACAATAGTGTTTGTACACTATTATGATTGTAATTTATACTTCTATAATCACAAATTTCACCAAGGCTACACTATAAAAAAATATTAATAAAGACAAACAATATTTAATCTATTCTCAATTTGACCACAGACATCAAGAACAAAAGTTTGACAATAAAATAAATAGCAGTGTGTGTAATGTTTTCTTTATTGATTTAATGTATCTTTTACGCATTATTTTAAAAAAATATTTGCATTGTGCATTCCTTCTCTATATTCTCTATAAGTGTGGAAAATTTCATACTCCTCCGTCCCCGCAATTTTCGTAAAAAGGGATACAAAGTTTTTGCTTCACGTATTAATATATAGATTAGCGAATCCAGCCTTCTCCTATTCCTATAACTTTCAATAGTAGTATAATAATTATATTTTCCGATTCAATTTTTTCCGTGGACTAAGAGGCATTTATTTCATAAGTCTATACTAAAGGCTCCGGTTCGGGATTAGTTGGAATAGCCCCTTAGGCTACCAACGATTAGGTAGGGAAAAAGAAACTAAGCACATTCACAAAAAAGCTATTGGACCCGGTCAATGTGTCGAAAACATGATGATTTAATTTTCTTATTCTGATGCTCCTATCAATAGAGAAGCGAGAGAGCAATAGAAAAAAGAACGTGAATGAACTCTGCTATTCTTCTGAGATGATTATTATTTTGAGTAGTAGAGTGTAGAGCGTACTTTTAGTTTGCATAGTTTGTCACCGCCAAAATACATTCATACATAATAATACATTCATAGTTAATAAAGGAAATATGATTGTTCTAGTAATAGTTAACCTGGTTTTATTAATAATTCGGCTTTTATTAATAATCGTTATACTACAATGACTGGTTTGTCCAAAAGGCGTATAAAAGGATCCTTTATGAATACACCACTCG
The DNA here is from genome assembly GCF_030267445.1 of Bombyx mandarina. Lineage (NCBI taxonomy): Eukaryota > Metazoa > Arthropoda > Insecta > Lepidoptera > Bombycidae > Bombyx > Bombyx mandarina. Next base: position 7,420,091 of record NC_143228.1, on the reverse strand, counting down.
ATCAAATCGTTCATGCTTCTTCCATCGTACATCGATGGTACTATGCCAGAAATCTCCCCGAAAATACCAAGAACCCCAGTTAAAAGCTTCACCGTAAACAAATTATTGGTATATAAATCGTTACCTTAGAAACAAATAACCAAACAATTATTTATTTAATGAAATCAAATTAAAATTAAAAAATTATAGCCGAGGCTGACCGATTTAACTAGGTTAATTAGGGAAACAGTATATTGGCGATAAAGCGAAATTACAGTGATCTTTTGAGTGCATCGGTTTTGCATTGGAGCGCCGAGGGTTGGCAGACAGCAGTGGCAGTACTGACTACGGAGTCGGCAGTCCTACGTCGACCCGCGTGCACGCCGCCCGCCGCGCAGTGTCGTGTCGCGCCCTGGCACGCGCCTTCCAACCCCAATGGACTACGATCGACCAAACGAATTAACTTATTTTTCAATTACTTCTATAATACACTTCAACTCTCCCGATAGAACCTATCGAACGAATCACGCGACCCTAGTATGACTGAAACTCGATTTCGAAAACTTTTACCGACTTTCGATAATTAGTGTTTTAATTATCCATTGTAGTGAACGATTTCAAACTTCTTTGGTTTTTTTCTATTCAAATATGTATCTTAAAGAGGAGTTGTTGAGAACCCTATTTACACACAAGAAGCGACTGAAGTTTTTTTCTTGAACATTTTACCCGTTTCATGAACTATTTACAAAATTTGCGGTTGCGTTTTTTCCCTAAGAACCTTTTAGAACCCTCTACTATTTCTAGTAATACAAGTGTGCTGAATTAAATCCATAAACAACTTTAATCTGTGTAGTCGTTAGCGTAAAATTATAAGTAAAGTGGTTTTAAAGACGTTAAAACTGTGTCAGTTCCTTTGAATCTTAACCAGCAGTGTGCTAGTGGATCATTGTACCCTTCGAATATTCCATTAAACTGGTAAGTATCAGAAATTAAAAATAAAAGGATTTTATATTACCCATGTTCAACTATAAATGTTTTTCAAAACGGTTAGGCTAAGGAAAGAATTTGCAATTCAAATAAAACGCTTTGTTGATGTCCGTTTAAAAATGATAGTCATAGTCGATTTAGTTGATGTCCGTTTAAAAATTATAGTCAAAGTCGATTTAGTTGATGTCCATTTAAAAATGATAGTCATAGTCGATTTAGTTGATGTCCGTTTAAAAATGATAGTCATAGTCGATTTCAAATCGGAATGAAACGAAATAATTCTAAGGATTTCTTTACAAAATCACGAAACTGAATAACATTGAAGAATCATTGAAAATAAACTTTCTAATACTAGCTTGTGTTCTAGTTTTATTTTAAAATAATGAGGACGAGAACGTTTGACGACATAATGCAAAACGTTAGTGTAATGTTGTTTTTCGGTGCGATCAGGATTACTGTAATGTTATTACAGAACGTGTTACGTTGTATCGTATATAACGACTTTATAATTATAGGACGCTAATATCTTGTGCCAAGTCCAATGACATCGTGCAGTATTTATAAAATTATTATACAATGCCAACCGCCTTCCTTATAGTTAAAGACTTTGACTCATCAACGTTGTGTGAAAAATATTTCAATGTAATCCAAAACTGTCGACTTAATTAATTCTGCAAGTATATACAATTGTATCTTATATAGTTTTTCTTATAGAAAATATATATTGTGTAAGTAAAACACAGTCTAATGGTAAATGCGACTATCATTATACCATTATTAATATTTAGTTTCTGAATAGTGAAACTTTCGGTCAAGTTAGCTCAGTGTAGTGAATTAATAATTTTGAGAGTACCGTCTTGTTCCGATGTACTTACATATTTCCACTATACATTTCCCACATATTCACTATTCTATTTACAATCATACATATAACTTACAGCTTATTTCATCATTTATTTCAAATATAAATATTACTCATATTAGAAAAATCAAGCCCGACATTGAGGATTATTTCAAAACTTTGTTCGGAGAAATTTTTAAAACTATTAACTTAAAGTTAAGAAATATAGCTAATTTTTGTTACCGATAAAGAAAGAGAAACATTCAATAGAACACCAAATATTTTATTCCTGAAAATAAAATCCTAAGCCTCGTCTCTTAAAACGACGCAATCGCTTAAATTTCACACCCTTAAACAGTAAATTATCTACCGCCCAACTCAAGAAGTAAAAAATTTAGGAACAAAGTAACAAAAATATATTCTTGTAAAAAACTTTGGAAATAGGAAAATCCTCGAGAATCTACTAAAAGTGATAACTTCCATTTAAGTCCGAGCAGCTCACATTTTTGAAGACAAATAAATTATTCAGAATTTTAAGGGCTAGCTAAACAAAGGACTACATGAATTTACTTAAGAAAACTGAAAGCAACTCTATGTGAGCTGAGTGAAAATTAAATGATATCTTATCACTCTCACTAGATTAGAATTTCTTACAAAACATGTAAGTTGTGAATGAAATACATCCTCACACACTCTATAACTATGTTCGTAATTTCAGACGAAGCGTAATCTAATATCACAGCTGCAATAGAGCGGTTTCAATGGATCTTTAATCTAATTATTACTAAATTGACATTTTGATGGCTATTACGAGTATGTACGCTATTATGCGCGATGGGCAAACAAGATCAAAATTTCGCACTCCCAGAGTTGGTTTAGGGAGAGCGTGATCATGTTCGCATTGACTGACTCGCCAGAGCAGTAGTTAGCCCTCCTGACCGCTCGGCCGAGGGTCATGGGTTCCATTCCCACATAGAACGAACGTTCCTATGATGAACAGGTTTGTTTGCTTTTTGTCTATATATTATATATTTACGGTCCACATAAACCACATAGATATAATAACGGGAATGTTGCCTACCACCATTAGACATTAGGTATAAGTTACATTTCCCTAGTATAACGGTTGTTCCATTCTTCAAACTGAATTACTGCTTTGCGGCAGAAAAAGGCAGGTAGTAGCAGAGTAACAAGATGTCCTACCACTAGCGATTACGAAAATTTTGAGATCTTTATTACCCAATGTTACTCTCTGATCGTATTACGCATTTTATTAGGAAGATTAGTATCCGCCATGCCTGCGAGATTTGAATACCGGCATTGTTGCATTATTAAGTACGAATACAACCGGCGTCTGATCCTTTAGGCCGCGATGACTTCAAAACGAACTTTGTGTGATTGATTAAGCTGATTAACGCGCGAAGATAAATACAAACAAACAGCTCTTCACATCCTATGGGAATGCAGTATCTGGCAGAATGAATGCTAAATTATTCAAACGTTGAATCTGATGTCATTTGTTATATCTAAGACAAATTAGCTTTCCCTCGGACTACCTGAACTACATCATTCAAAGTATTTGTTGCGAGGTTGCCGCTGTGGATTCTGGCTTACCAGAACTTACAGTCGTGGGAGTGATTATGGAGCAAATACCAGAAAAAATCTAAATCTTGCCCTTCCATTTTGAGTTTTCTGTTTGAAGATTAGATCAGGGACGGTCTTCTCAACTACTACTACTACTACATAATTCGCTGTCACTGAGTGGAAGTGCTTCCACTTTAAGATGAGATAGAACTTAACCGAGAAAGGTGGGGATAACGTGAAGTTTTTTTGCACAGAACCCATTGAAGTTTTTTGCACAGATCCCTACTGACAGTGAACAGGCGATTGGTGGAGCCACAAATACCGGTACATTCAGTCAACATAGAGGCTATCAGGTACCAACGAGATGATGGCAGCAACTACTTGCCTCAGAATTTCCCTTTGGGCGAAAAACATTGAATTGAAACAATGAAAACATTGATTCTAAGGTTCTAGAAAAAATATCCAAGAAACACGTCATCTTCATGGACCTTGACTGTCACTAGGCTGGTGTACCAAGTGCAATCTTAGCTCCGTGCCAATATTTGGCCCCAGCTTGACGGTAATGGGTCGATGAAGAGAGATAAGATCGGTTTGTCACTCACCGAAGTCAAGCATCGTCCGTCAGGACTCGTTTCTATCAAGATTCGCAGCTATGACACTCGGTAGTGACATTCGGTTCCAATTTGTGCGACGAGGACAGGGCGTGTTCAGTCGAGACCAAATCCCATACACAAAATTTTGATCTAATAAGATGTAAAAAAAATGAATTAGCTATTTTCTGCTAAGCTCGTATTGAATAGCTTCTATAGTTTTTGTTCTTAATACCAATTAAATGATAGACAATTTATTTATACGTAAAATGTCCAATACCATTAACACATAATAACAAGCTCTATATAGGTAAAGCGGATTCTCGATTAAAGTAATTAAGAAGTTGGCTACGTCGAAACCTTTATTTTCGCATCTCGAATCCCCGATTATATTGTGTTACAGTTTCTGAGTGAAATAAGTAATATAACATTTATTTATATGTTGTATTTGTATGCAATGGCTACTTAAATTTGGTATTTACTGGATTTCATAAGAATTAGGGCTTTGAGTGTTTCTCGACCTTATTTAACTAGCGTGCTATGTATTTGAGGTTCGTTAAAGATTTCAGTAATGATACTCTTCTTCACTGGAATAAAGCACCATAAATCTATCGCAATGCGTCTTGGTCTTGCCCCGTGGAGTTGAGTAAAGGGTCTTAATCTCTAAGATATATATAAGAAAAAAATTTAAAGCACAGAAAAAGTGTTGTAAATTCGAGAGATTATAGATATAGAGATACGGTAAATAATCAGGCGTGATAGGGAAACTGTAGCATCGGAAATAAAGATTGACGGGTAGGATAATACAATTATAGATGAATTTCGTAGGAATAGAAAGATCCTGGTTGAGCTGACATTTCCAAATTTCGCGAGTAAGAGCCTCGATTTGAATTACAGGATAGTATTTTTTTTTAATGGAAAATAGGCCAACTTTCGAAGAGTGAAAACCCAAAAGCAAAAACTTCATACTTAGTATTACCTCATCTGTACGCTGTACAAGCAAACGTTAATGAGATTTAACGGAATAAACTTTGACAAGTGAAATAAGTTCTAACCCTGAACAAACTGAAACAGCCCGTCGTGATTACCTCAAATTAAAACTAGCTACATTACAGCGATGACAAGTTTACCTATTATGTTTTAGAGAAATTACGCTATCTTCAATCTCTTCTTCTTTAATTTCCTTGGTGCAGTCGTTTGACTGTATCATTCCATCCATAATACAGATCCGTACATTTGTTAGAAGTTCGTCCTCTTGGCCTCTTCACCGCAATTATTCCAGTCACCATCGGACACTAAAAGTTTCTATGCAGTAATAGTGTAATAATAAATCATTCTATAAAGTGTAGAATACGGTGTAGGTACACAATGGAAAGCGTGGTAATTTGAGCTAGGAGTTAAACAAAAGACTGACAATTAATTGATAGACTGGAGTAGAGGCTAATGATGTGAGTAATTTTAGTCTCTGAGTTACTCGAGAAAAGGGTGTCTCTCAAACTGTACTGCTTTAAATTATTCAAGTCTGTAACTTCAACTTAGATGATATTGCACATACACAATTGTCGAATGTCAAAATATAGTCTACTGCCAATTTGGACAAGAACACTACTAAGAACATTTCCATAATAATAGTTTTATTTTATAATGCAAAATTACAATGAAACCTCAGAGCATAATTTCCATTCACCCTTGTACAACTTCACTCTTAATGCTTGTTTACTGGATAATCCAATTACAAATGTACTTGTTTAGACTATTCATGTTGTATTCTCGATGTCGATTTATTTCGGAGCTCTCACAATCGATAATCGTTGGAAAGGTACAACCAATCTGACCGAAACCCCAATACTTTGGTGTAGGTATTGAAATTAAATTGAATATCGACCCAACTTATGTGTCACTAACTAATCCAACTTGCTGTTTGCGGTATCTCTAAATGGAACAGTTTTGCGTGGACCTGTTTAAAATTCAAAGCTTGAACATGGATTTAATAGAATACATGCATATATTGTAAATGACAGACGAGAAAATAGACAAAGTATGTATTTTAAATGTTCTTTTTTTTCCCTTGTAGGCAGACGGGTATAAGGCCCACCTGATAGTGAGTGGTTACCGTCGCCCATGGACTTCAGCAATGCCAGGGGCAGAGCCAACCCGCTACCTACCGCTTTAGCTTTAGTTTAGTTCGTAGATGTAAATAATCTTAAGACGCATTTTTTAACAGAGATACCTAACCTAAATAACACCGCAAAAGAGATGCCTTGAGACATGAGATTGAAGTCTCCACGATAGGCTAGTGTCACAAAATAAATGGAAAATCTGTTACAAAAATCAAAAAGATCTTAAATAAATAAATTTCAAAGAACGAAGACACGCAGTTCAACAATCCGGAAGATTTATCCCGCGAACAGTTTAAGGTCGTGGTGCGGGAAATCTCGTAGAAGCCAGTAAGTACGTCACGGAACAGCTGAGCAGAGTCCCGGCCGCAGGTGGGCCGCTATATGTAAATTTAGATTATGAGTCGTAATCCGTTCATTGTCACCAACACTCGCCAAGGCTCAACGTAAGATTGTTGGCCGATTCGCGAAACAACCAATAACTCTGTGATGATAAAAACTTCAATTTTCAATGAACTGTTTAGTAATTTTGTGATAAATTATTTTTAGCAGATTTTCGAATGCTTTGGTTCGTAATTGGATTTTACGTAATGTGTTAAACTATTAATTTCATTACCATTTTTATTATGAAATGAAATAAATCATTTTAATATTAATCAAATGAATCACTGAAAATACTTAATGTGTAGCTCTAAAATAATTTTAGATAGAGCGAAAAGTCGCTCGTAAAATGAAAAACCGGATGTTCGAAATTACCGAGCTATTTTGATTTAAATATCGGATGATATAAAAATGTTCAGGTTAGGCATTATCCACATTGATAATATGAAACGTTATTAATTATTCACCGACTACTGTGTGTACTGTTTGGATGGCAATTTAAAGGCTGACCGCATTATTATTTCAGCTCGACATTTGTCAGAATGCGTACAAAGTCACGATAGCTTATGTTGTCATTAAAAGAAAGTTAACTTCTGTTACATAACTACAAAATCATAAGGTCATAAGTAATAGGTCATAAATAAGTCGTCGTGGCCTAAAGGATAAGACGTCCGGTGCATTCGTGTTGAAGCGATGCAACGGTGTTCGAATCCCGCAGGCGGGTACCAATTTTTGTAATGAAATACGTACTCAACAAATCTTCACGATTGACTTCCACGGTGAAGGAATAACATCGTGTAATAAAAATTAAACGCGCAAAATTATAATTTGCGTAATTACTGGTTATCACCTATCGGACCTCTTGTGAGTCCGCGCGGATTGGTACCACCGCCCTGCCTATTTCTGCCGTGAAGCAGTAATGCGTTTCGGTTTGAAGGGTAGGGCAGCCGTTGTAACTATACTGAGACTTTAGAACTAGTATCTCAAGGTGGGTGGCGCGTCTACGTTGTAGATGTCTATGGGCTCCAGTAACCACTTAATACCAGGTGGGCTGTGAGCTCGTCCACCCATCTAAGCAATAAAAAAATAATAATGAAATAATAGTACTTCGGCTTATTTTATAACCTAGATCTCTAATGAGGTTTGTTTAACCGTAAAGTTCATACCAATGCCAATATAAAGCGGCTACGGATCATAAAGCTTATTAGGCCATTTTCTAGTATTTGGTAAATGAATCAGACGTCAAGATACCCCTGTCAGCCCAAATCCCTTCAAACAAGAATGCTTGATTGCTCTACGGTACCTACCCATAGATGGTACGTGTACCGCGGTCCATTTACATTATAATTAAAATAGTCGGCAAACTATAACAGTAATTGCTTGAATTCATCCAGCTACTACTCGTATATTTAAATTAAAATAACGCTCATTGAAAAAATAACAAAAAAGGAGTTTGATGACAACAGTCGACCATATTTAAACCCAAAAAAACCTTTTATGTTTTTTTTTTCCATGTAAAACGTATCATTTTCAAACGAAAACGAAAGAGTTTTACATTCATTAAGGAAGAGCAATTAATTTTCATTCAACTTGTGTAATTATACGAATGGGAATTTAAATAATGTAATAGGTCTACAAGTATAGGTATGCTACAATGATGTCGTTGATTTTAATAGGTTGGACGATATAAATGAAAAACATGAAAATGGAATACGAAGTTTTGTTGAATTGTGTTGAAAATTAATTATTAAATTAATTAAGATATATCCAAAATTATATCTAAAATAATACTTTTTAAGCATTCTAAATTGATCGCAAATTGAAAATGAAGGATGACAATAAACAATTCATTTTTAGGTTATTTTTACATCACTGAGCATTTTATATACGGACGTGTTACAATAATAATAATAACAGTATTCCGTTACAATTTTGGAACCTATCATTATCCTTAATAGTAATCAGGATTTCTTATTTTCGCATATAATTCTGTTGAATGTTTTAAAGTGCTCTGTTTCCAAGCAGTTAATATAGGGCTAAATCCAACTCTTAAGACTCTTCATCCGTTTGTTATTAGTCGAATATTTATATTTCGCGTCCTTGTACCAATTTTGAATAATTGAAATATATTTTAGTTGTTACAGAAAAAGATTTAACCATCCATGTCGAATTTGTAATTCAAATGCGACTAAAGAAATGAAAGAAATCATCAAAAGAAATCTCGTCCGATAAAAAATATTTTATCAAAGGATACAAAAACAGAAATATGTCGCGTGTTTTAAAATATCACTTGTAGCTTGCAAGGGATGTACTTATTGGTCTTTACTCAATCGATAGTTTAAAAGTGAATAGGATTAAAAAATATATTATAAAAACTCCCTAAGCCGCAAGCAAGCGGTAGGAAGTGGCTTGGCTGTGCCCTTGGCATTGCCGAAGTCCATGGGCGACGGTAGCCACTCACCATCAGGTGGGCCGTATGCCCGTCTGCCTACAAGGGCAATAAAAAAAAGCAAAGGTTCGAAAAAGGTTCGGTCTCACGGATCGTTTGGAACCTCTGGGTCTGCGGAGGGACTTCGGTTCCCTCTGTATTTTGTACCGTATGTTCCATGGGGAGTGCTCTGAGGAATTGTTCGAGATGATACCGGCATCTCGTTTTTACCATCGCACCGCCCGCCACCGGAGTAGAGTTCATCCATACTACCTGGAGCCACTGCGGTCATCCACAGTGCGTTTCCAGAGGTCTTTTTTGCCACGTACCATCCGGCTATGGAATGAGCTCCCCTCCACGGTGTTTCCCGAGCGCTATGACATGTCCTTCTTCAAACGAGGCTTGTGGAGAGTATTAAGCGGTAGGCAGCGGCTTGGCTCTGCCCCTGGCATTGCTGAAGTCCATGGGCGACGGTAACCACTCACCATCAGGTGGGCCGTATGCTCGTCTGCCTACAAGGGCAATAAAAAAAAAAAAAAAAAAAAAACCGACAAGAAAACTTTTACTACTTTGTAACAAAATGTTATGGAAATAATGTTTATGGTAACACCGGGTACAATTCTATGTTGTCTCTGGCTATCTTTATGGTTTAAGAACGTCTATTATCAAAAAAAGAAAGAATAAAACGCATGATTGCAATATATGATTGAGTTCCCCTTTGAAGTTTGGGAACCTTTCAAGAAAGGTTTTAAGGAAAAACTAAAATGATACGCTTTGTGAATAGAAACGGCTTGGATTAGCTTCTGAGAATATTGGATATGACAGTAGATTTTAGTCTGAAATAGTCCGAAAGCTATAAATGTTTGATGGTACCCCTGTGAATACTGGAGACTCCACATACAGAGCTCGCGATAGCCAAAAACAATCGTATTGTTAGAGGTATAACAATAAGTCAAAAAGAAGCATTTATATCAACTACTTAATTACTACTAGTAGTAATTAATTTATTAGTAGCTGACTAATTTAATTTTTTTTTCAAAAGAACCTCACTCGGACTATTTCAAATTTTTAAGACCAATAATAGCCAAAACGGCCTAATTGATGGGATTAATTTATTTTTATTTATTTAATTTATATAAAGAGGTGTGATTTTTTTTAAATATTTAATACAATAGTAAAGTCTTTTATGTTGTCACTGAAATCCACATTTTCTTTACCTTTTCATATACATATTCAATAGCAAAGCACTATATATTAATAGGAGTTATACTTCCTAATTTAAATATGTAAATACGTTCGTAATATAGAACAAAGTTTTGATTTTTTCATGTTCACATTACAGAGTTCCATTAAACACGTAACGTACGTGTATTTGCTTTGATCATAACTCACGACTGCTTTATTCCCAGCATATGAAGTTAATCTGAGTGTTGTGTACATTTTTGCTCTAGGTATAAAGCCGACTCGAGGGAGAGCGTTTTCGGTTAATATGTCACGGGCCGAAGTCAGCCATTCGAAATTTAAGTAAAACATGTTTCTATCACATCGAATGCAAGCCTACGAATATTTTAATGTTAGGTTAGAGTTTTTTGTTCACTGCGTGACTACAAGTCGTGGCATTCATTTTTATTAGTCTGCAACTGTGTGATTTGTAGCTACCGACCACAAATCACACAGTCGACCGGCTCCTCAGACATTATCAATTGTGTTTATGCTTGAAAGTAGTCTGTACCAACGAATACGCTTAATATTTTAAAGCAATTTTCATAGCTTTTTTCTCTCTTTCTTATTTCTATAGAAAATTGTTCATAATTTCCATAATAAACCACAGCTCTAAATAATATATTGATATATCTGAAGCCATAAGGTTCAGGCCTTTCTTTAGTTAGTTAAAAGAGCCATGGAATTATGTCATTAATTCTTACATCTCACAATCAAACTCACAATTAACTCACCGTAAGCTTATGTTGATACCTACTGTACACTTTTTGGATAATCTCTGAGAACTTAAATCCATTAAATACTAAATCGAGCACGTGTAAGTACCACCACTCAGTCGATTTCATCCCCGTAGCAGAGATGAATTTTAATACGATCTAGATTTATCTCACGTCTTAACGTATAGGATAGCAAGATATACTATACCACTATTTGGATGTGCTACTGTTATTACGCAAAAACGCTTTAACTATACCAGAAATTCCAGTGAAATCAGATGAATGTGATTCCTTAACTATATTTAAAATAATTCTTAGTTTGTGATTTGCACAATGGGAAAACTAGTTAGTATAAGCTTTCATCGCCAGCGACCGAATCCATATAAACTTAAAATTTTATTTTTATAATTTACTTCGATTTATACGATCATTTTTAGGGTAATGCTAATTTAATTGAAGTAAAAAAAAACGAATGACATTTTCTTTAAAAGTAGATTCATTCTTATGGCTTCAATGTTGATGTGTGTCCTCCAAAAAAAATTCAATTACCATCTCACTTACTTTTAAGAAAACCGTCTAGCAATGTTTGTGACACAAAGGATCATTTATACATATATTCATTTATTTATTTGCTACCTACAGCATTTCCATTAAAATATTTAAAACTTATGTAACTATCAAGCAAAAACGGTCAGAGCTTGCTTCGTGAGCTATCTCTAAGAATATGGAACTCCTTTAAACAGCTTAGTTGGCTAGTTTAATATCTTAAAATAAATTAAAATATCCAAAAAGTACATGGGCGACGGTAACCAATCACCATTAGGTGGACTGTATGCTCGTCTATCTACAAGGGCAATAAAAAAAAAATCTTATACAAGTTCTATGTTAAACGTACAAATATTTCTACGAGTTTGTTTACTAAAGCATTCAATTTGTTTACAAATTTTCGAAACTCAATTTATTTACAAATGCAAACAGATTCCAACAAAAATAACTAATCCAATAAAAATAATGTATTGACAGAATCCCATACTCATATTTTTATCGCCTATCTGGTCTGGGTCTCATTGTTGAAAACTTATTAAATGTTGGCTCGTAGATTCTGTTTTAGTAGTCGGTAACAACTTTTAGGACATTGCGCGAAATCACCAAGATATAGAAGCTGTAGTTTAGAAGATTATCCATGTCTCATTCGCATGCGATTGAGATATGGATTCGGTCGCTGGCGATGAAAGCTTATACTAACTAGTTTTCCCACTCCAGCCCATCTTTTTAAATACAAAATTGTTGATAGTCCAGCCTGTGATTGCGGTGCTGAAGTCTGTGACGTTAAACACATTTTCTTTTCTTGCTCTCTAAATGATTGCTCTCCTTTCTATTTAAATTTGATTTCATTACGTATTCATTTTCCTACTTCGATTATATGTCTTTTATCTATGAAATCTCCTAGTTTATTGTCTTTATTTATATTATCTAATGATGTACATATTTAATTTAATCTTATTTATATATGTATTTTCATATATTCTCTAACTTTCCTAATCTTTCCCTTGCGAATCCGATCAAGCTTTTTTTGGATTACGTAGTTTCCCAACCTTTTATTTTGTTCTACGGCAAATGCGCAAGCCGCGCGAGCCAAAATCAAACAGAAGAAGAAGAATGTTCAATTCAGATAACAAAATGTCCTTCAAAATTATAAATCCCATTCTTCCATATTATCCTAATTATAATTTCAATTGCTTTTTACATAAACACCAACGATTACCAAACAAGAAGATTCAGGAAAATACGTGTACATTTTAGTTTTTAATAAGCAGTTTCGAGGTTACAATAAAGAATTGACAGTATGACGTCATCAGATAGTTTGGATTGTGACGTAAATTTTTGGCAATGATCATTATTCGCCCAGATTTCATCGAGGCGTACGAACCTACGTCAATTACTATGACTTAAGCCTATATTTATTTTGCAATGTTACAGGATAACGACCTATATAATAAACGCGTGCCATTGTTGTAGTAATCATTAAAATGCCATAATATTTGCTTTTCCGATTTCGCATTAATAAGAAACCAGTGCTGAAGATTAAGGCAGATATCAAGTATACTTTTATACTGCATAGAAGAGTGAGATCCATCTACGAATAAGTCATTACTGTCGAACATAGCCTTTTTATCGTAAAGCTGCCACCTACCTTGAGACATCATGACCTCAAATTTCAATTAAATTGTATGACGGTTGTCCCATTTTCCAAAACGGAACACATAAATGCTTCGCATAAGCAAATAAGCAGAATTGTGGTATCTTACCGGCGCATTTACAATAAATACGACCTACCGTCAGTTATTATTCAAATTTATTAATTTTGCGTATTCGAATCATAGACCTATATAGTAGGGACACGACATATTGTTCTATACGTACAATTGCTTATATAAATAGCACCCATTTTGAAGGCACACACATAAACATATATCTATCTCGTTCTTACTCAGCACTTTAACTCGCAGGAAAACAATATAACAGTATTTCAGTGCGTACATAAAATGAAACATGAATATACGTAAATGTCTCCGTCTCCGTCTAATGAGGCCGAAAATCCGCCATGTTTAGCGCACCAAATGTCATTGTCACGTCAGTTCGGCCGTCTGTTTTGGGTTGTACATTATTTATTGACTTTGATATCGATTTAATATCATTGCTTATATAAAATTTCTGATTTTATCATGCTTAAAACATACAAAAATAATAATTAAAACATATTTAAAGGATCTCAAGAAAGTCGATGCCCCAAAACTATTGGTATCTATATATATTTAAATTCATTATGGAGCCCTCATCCGAAAAATCGGACACCATTTTTCGGTCGGAATCTATTGATCATGACACTAATCATAAATACCTCTTTAAAATATGTCATCAAAACATATTTAGACATTCTGTTTAGATATTTCGGGAAAAAGGCTACCGACAAAATCTCTTCGGAACGATTTAAATAAAATAGTTTTATTCCGCAGTGAGTAAAACACTATTGTAAATTCGTTAAATATTTAATAATTAAGTGATTTTAGAGAGGAAGTCATAAGGAATGACGTTTGTAATTTTATTAACGAATAAATGTTCTGTAGGTGTTTTTTTTTATCAGGCGGTCCCTTAATAAGTTTAAAATTTGAATCACTCTCAAGCGAAAGTGATTCAAATGGTGCGGCGCACCTTCCTTGAGGTGCGCTGCGGTAGTGTGTTACGGACTTAAGAGTCAGCAAAACAATTAAAATAGATTGTAATAGTCTAAGAAAAACGTACTCAAAATACGAGAACATTCAGCATGCTAGAAATGGGCAGATGGCACTGTACTACGCCATATCTTTATGTTTTGCGGCAAACGACAGCTTTATAAAATCAGTGTAGCAAATTTTAAAAATCGTCATATCGTTTACTTGGCAAATTTGAAGCACGAACTCGTCTTAGATTTCACATAATATCTAAATCACATCATCTTTGCACATAACAATATACTTACTTCCTATTATAGTATAAATTCTACAAATACATTCATATTCAACAATATTTAAAATAAAATGAGCCAAGAACGTTTATCGATAAAACCTACTAACATTAAAATCTTCTGGGCAGCACTAAAACCGCCATGTTTTGTGGCCAGATGACGTCACAGTGGCACGAATTTGTTGTTGACGTTTCATTTCCATAGGTTTCCTAGTTCATTGATTCGAATATTACGACACGATGTTATTTCTTTAGCATTTATAAGAAAGTCATTCATGAACATGTTTTGCGTTCGTTTTAATAAGAAAATTGGTATCTGCCTACGGAACTGAAATACCGGCTTAGTCGCTTGATACAAATATACCGAGCTTCTTATCACAAATTTAAAATGAAGTGCTTGTCATTCTATCAATCAATGATAACGAAAATATAAAAAAAGCGGAAAAAATAAGCTTGTTAAATTTTTTGTACTGCACGCATTGAAATAAGATTTAAACATAGCTGACGCGCGGGTCAATATTAGCTTCGTTTGAGATTGCGTGTTTACTCATACATACCTGCAATTAATTTAAGAAAATAAACTTTATTCTGTTTATTAAGAGAGTTTTGGTTTTCCAACAATTTCCGTAAATTTTCTTTTGTTTCATGTTGTATCCGTTTTGCTAATAATAGCATACCGATATTTGGACAGATTATAAAAAAATCGATTTCGGCTCCTTTATGATATACGAAATTAGATGTAAATAGGCTGTGTTTCGTTTGGTAGTGGTTTTTAAATAAGTGGCTTTACAAAAAGTTAAATGACTTCACTGCAAATTAATGTTTCGTATTGCCCTAAATGAAAACACAAATTATTTACCCTGTGCGAATAAAAATATGTTATCAAACTTAATTAAAAAAATAAAAGGTTTTTGCAGAAAACTTTACAGACACAATTTAAAAACCGCTATAGTTAAATAAATTGGAAAAAGTTAGCAAGTTTATTTAGAACTCGTCGCTTTGAAGGAAAATTATTGAAAACTCTCGAAGAGGACGGTAGAGGTCATAAATTCTCATTTTTCTCTAACTTTTATTTATATCTTGCTCTCTTTCATCTACTTTCGATAAAAGGTTTTCTTTTTATTTTAATTATACAGTTAGATGATGAACCGTGCTAGTAAACATATTAAAATTTGTGTGTTCAAGCCAATTCAAATACAATTTACAATGAAATAAATTTAAACATATGATATTACAGAAAAATAAGTCGCTTGCTTTCTTTTAGGTTCCACTAAATGGTAACTGTCGTTTCTTACATTTTGTCAGAGTAATTAAGCTGTGAATTATTTAGCGTGTCAAATAGCGCACGTTTTCGGTACCTTTTTGTATTCCGGTAATAAAAGAGGAAATGAAACATTAAGGCTGTTCACATGTAATTCGGGCCACTGGTCGATCAATACGACAAGTTAATTGAAACAGTTGTTTTGTTTTCTCGTTTACTTTTTACGGTTATTTTCGTATTAAATAATAATCAGAAATATGTAGTTTTTTATATCGTATTCAATTATTAAAATTAATTGTCAATTTCAAAATAAAAGTGAAAGTAGTTTTAATTATGTCTGCCACTCAAAGCGCTGAAATTCCTATAAATAAATGGTTTCAATACAAATCGTTTTATTTTTCAGTTTAATTTGACTGATTGTTGATCCTTTGTCACTCAAAAATTTTAATGTAAATGCTGAAATAAGCTAACGATCTAACTAAATTGAAATTTAAATATATAATTATAATCCAGTTTACGAAAACAAATTCAATATTCCTTTAATCCCATTAATCTGATTAACATTAATTTCGATGAAGAAATCCGATATGATAGACAAATTAATTATATAATGAATTACAAACACGTTCCGTACCAATTAAATCTTTCACGGTAAATTTTCATTCACGTCAGATTTCAACGTAGCAGAAAATAACATCGGCTATCTATATTGAAAAGGTTACAAGTTTGACTTTGTTGTTGTTGTAATAAAAACATAAATCAACACGTAGGTATCCAGTGAACACAGCATAATATATTCACCTAAAATATGAGGCCAATAAATCTAGCCGCTGTAACGAGATCTCTGTCAACAATGGCTTAGTTGATATCTTTTTACTCAAAGTGAACTTAGTAGTATATTGCTTTGCTACGAAATGTTTTAATAAAGGCACTCGTTGATATATCGTTATTGATTTACTTTCATAAATAATACACATAAATTAGTTACAGATAAGAAACTCAACCATTCGACAAAAATGTTTGCGGGCGTCGGCCACTAGATGGCTTCGCTTCGAATAGTTTCTCATTGCTCCTGTAGATGGCAGTAACATATTAACTATCCTATCTTTTATTTTTAATGAAGAATTTTGTAAATTTACAGAAACCACAAACTGGTAAAATTTAATCAATTTGTGTTTAACAAATAAAGACTTATGTGATTTATTTTTATTTTTATTTTTATTTTCTGTGCTTAGTTGTACAATAATGAAACGCCTTAACTTTAACTACGTATAAGTTTGGGGCATCCACTACAAGATGTCCCTAGTTTCCTTACAAAAAAATATTTGTCTTAAAGTATCGCAGTTTCAGGGCTCTGTTTACTTTGGGTTATTCCGAAATTCATCTTGAACAGATTTAACGCCTTAACTTTAACTACGTATAAGTTTAGGGGCATCCACTACAAGATGTCCCTAGTTTCCTTACAAAAAAATATTTGTCTTAAAGTATCGCAGTTTCAGGGCTCTGTTTACTTTGGCTTATTCCGAAATTCATCTTGAACAGATTTAATTTAAGTCTTCTGTTAAATTGTAAAAACAAACAATTCACAAAATTTTCCGAGCTACCCACACAACATCTGTTTATTAAAAACAGTCTTGAAAACGCTCTTTAAAGTTACATCAGTTGCTGTCAAGTAATCAATACGTTTTGTCGTGAACTGTCCAACAGTGGAGTAAACAAACTTCCAGTGTAAGAACTTTCGGTATTCCGAAACTTCTTCGTGTAAAACAGATCTGAAATACAGCCATACCATGGGCGTGGTGACAAAGAAGCAGGTTAACCGAGTATAATAATTTATTAATGGAACAAATGCGTGTCATGTTAAAGTATTTACGTTACGGGCTTGGTTGGGTTCGGCATTGTCCACCTCAAGCATCTTTAAAGCTATTTCTAAGTCACTTCCTTTTTGTTCTGACTTCAGTATTCTTCGTGAATTTATAATCTGCATCAAAACTTTTTGGACACAAAGACTGAACTATTTCAAAGCTGAAAAACAAAACAAAACATGAATGAAACATGTTTCAGAATATGTTACGGTGTCCTTTGGAATACGTTAAATTGTGTTGTTCATGTTTTATTTATGATAGCAAAACACCGCGCAAAAGCGTTTTGTTTCTGACAAATAAATGGTATTTATTATACTTACCAGCAATATTTCGAAATTGATCTCTTTAACATTTTACTACTTTATTATTATTGTAATAGAGTATTTTTCCCAAAAAAAAGCAACCTTTTTTCGGCTTTTCAACTGTAACAATTTAAGGAATACTGTACCATGAGTTCAGAAAATTATTGTTGTATTTGAATTGTTGTAGGGCCCGGATTACGCGGGTAATCACTGCTCTGGTAATCATATGCTTCTTTATTTTGAAAGTGCACCATCTCCGCTGTAACGCTTCGCCGTGGAGTCGGAAGCCAGAATAAGAATCTCATCTATATCCTGGTTCTTTATGTGTTTTGAGTTTCATCCGTTTGGTGGCTTGCGGACCGAATTCTGGACTGGTTCTGACCGAGTAGTGTATGCTAGGAAAACGAGCTGGCGGCATCATCTAGGCGGGCTTCCGAGACGCCAGCCGGTCGCGGGGTTAAAGTGGCGTGAAGAGATGCACTCCGCGCAAAACGCATCATTTTAAGCCAGGTCTCCTCATTTGGTTATTGTCTCGTTTGAGACGCTGCAGATGAGTGAACAGAGCTTGTGGAGGGAAGTTAAAAAACGATCCAACTGGGCTGGGCGGCGTTCGGCAAACTATGTCGAGTCTTCATCGCACATCCCACAGAGCCTGAAAACGAAAGCATTTAACCAGTACGTCGTACCTGTCATGACTTACGCAGCCGAGACATTAACACTCACTGTGCGGCTGGTCCGTCAGCTCAAAGTCGATCAGCGATCCATGGAAAAAGCCATGCTCGGAATTTCTCTGAAGGAGTCGTCATGGCCTAAAATATAAGACGTCGGTGCATTCGTCTGACGCGATGCACCGGTGTTCGAATCCGGCAGGCGGGTACCAATTTTTCTAATGAAATATGTACTTAACAAATGTTCACGATTGACTTCCACGGTGAAGGAATAACATCGTGTAATAAAAACCAAACCCGAAAAATTATAATTTGCGTAATCACTGGTGGTAGGACCTCTTGGGAGTCCGCAAGGGTAGGTACCACCACCCCGCCTATTTCCGCCGTGAAGCAGTAATGCGTTTCGGTTCGAAGGGTGGGGTAGCCGTTGTAACTATAGTGAGACCTTAGAACTTATATCTCGAGGTGGGTGGCGCATTTACGTTGTAGATGTCTATGGGCTCCAGTAACCACTTAACATCAGGTGGGCTGTGAGCTCGTCCATCCATTTAAGCAATAAAAAAAAAAAAAAAGGATAAAGTCAGGAATGAGGTTATTCAACAGAGAACTAAAGTTATCGACATAACTCAAAAAACCAGCAAGCTGAAATGGGGGTGGCTTGGCCATATATGCCGACGACATATGCCATTGAGCTGACGACCGCTGGAGTAGATGGGTTCTCAGGTGGAGACCGCGCAACAGAAAATGTAACGTGGGACGCCCCTTGGATAGCTGGTGTAATGACTTCCGAACAATGTGCAGCAGGAAGTGGATGAGGGTAAGCCGAATACTGGGCTCAGTGGTGTAAATTGGGAGAGGTCTATGTCTAGCAATAGTACTGTGGGCTGATGACGATGAGGTTTGGACTCGGTAAAAACTAGGTTTTACTCTATTCAATTCCAATATGTCCCTCCCCTTTCCTAGGAATTAGGTTAGGTTAGCGTAGGCGGAGTTTTGGCAATTTTCACTAACCCGAAAAATAGACAAATAAATGAAAGGTTCTACGTCGGTTCGAAAACGTGCCGTGAGCCCAGCTCCGATCTAGTGTAAATACTTCTCGGAGCCTGCTAGCTCAACACCGGCACCAGACAGAAGGTGAAGCATCCTTCAGTGAATCTTACTGAAATTTCAACTGTACACAGGTAGAAATTGTCTTTTACTTTACCCTTAATCTTTTTTTGAAATAAATTTAGTAAAAAGGATGAGATGCTTCACAAACGAAAAATAAATTCACTTACAAAGATTTACTTTCCGTTGCTGACACATTTTATTATAAAGCTATCGAGATTTACCGATCGGCCTATCGATAGTACGTAGCAATTTTTTCGAAGTAATTTATTCATACTATATTTTTGCGTTTTTTTTAAAAACTGGTTACAAAGTTAAAGGAATACGTAATTACTCAATAAGTTATTTATATAAGAAGATATAAAGATAAAAGAAGAAGATAGAACATGAGACCTTAAAACTTATATCTCAAGGTGGCTGTCGCATTTACGTCGTAGATGTCTATGGGCTCCAGTAACCACTTAACACCAGAGGGGCTGTGAGCTCGTCCACCCATATAATCAATAAAAAATAAAAAAAGATAAAGGACTTTAAGGTCTTTAGTTTGTTTTTTTATAAACACAACAATTTAAATTCCTAAACCAATTCAGCGATGTCACTCCCAATGTGACTTCGTCGAGTAAAACTTTAGCTAATTTATAAATGAAATGAATTGTTCTCGACTTACATATGTATACTAAGTTCCATGCGAATAATCTGGCACGGAGAGATAATGAGTTGCCAAAATAGATTGCGAGTCGGCAATCGAGTACGACACAGTTTTTGTTACAGGGCCAAGTTCGGTCCAGAATCTCGGTCAAGTTGAGAACCGGTGTTAATCATAAATGTTATTGTTTATAAAATTGGTGTTGATTCAATCGCTTAGTTATTGTAAGACGTAAGCAACGTATGCAAAGATTACGAGTTGAGGTTATGGGTACGACGACACAAATAACTCTTAACAGTCGATATTTTTTTTATTGCCCTTGTAGGCAGACGAGCATACGGCCCACCTAATGGTGTGGTGGTGATGGAGTGGTTACCGTCGCCCATGGACTTCAGCAATGCCAAGGGCAGAGCCAAGCCACTGCCTACTTATGCGATATGTCGAGTAATTAATTTTCCATCCAGCTCAGCCAGCGTTATTACATGTTTAAAATCTTACTGAATTTATAACATTTTGTTACAGATGCAAACAGATTTTAATACGAAAAGTAAACACATACAACATACAATTCTTTAATTATAATTTGTAATCATTGAATTAAAAACAAAGTCTTTTATGTTGCGATAATCATAAAGAAATACAAAAAATGTCTTGCGATAAAGTATGAAATTTCAAAGTTTTCTCAAGCACTTCCGGGGGTGATACATGGGCATTGGCTTAATGCCTTTCAGATACGTGACATCAAAAGATTTGATACGAGACACGAAATCGAAGTTCGATCTGTGAATAATAAAATAAAGTAGTCTTTGTGAGTGTTCCGTAGAATTGAAAACATTTTGGAAGTTTTATAAATTTTGTACGAAAGAACTAGGCCTTGGTCCTATGTTTTTCTCACTTGACGCTTACAAAATACTGGTCGTTTTTCAAGAGGTCTTAACAAACGATTATTACCGTCGAAGGGTGCCAGACGTCGAGTCTCATCGGTATTACTGACCGTCATATAAATTTTCATTAGTCGGGCTCGCTGGGAATTCCTTCATTCGTAATAAACACGCGCTACGTGGCCATATTTTTCCGTTCTTTTGAACGCACCGGTTCTGGGACTCGCGGATTACAAACGGACTAACTTTGTTGTTAAACACACTATTATACTATTGATCAGAGCTCACGGCATTCGTTTCTTTCTAAATTCAATTTCGTATCGGCTACCTGCGACAAGAGACTTAAAAAAAACAAATAAATGGGAACCAAACACGCATGGTCATCCAGCCCCTAATTAGGATTCCCTGTATTATGGGTACCAGATACTGAAATACAAACTTCTATATATATGTATATTTAAATGTTTAAATATCTCCATTTTTAAATAATAAACACCCATACAAAGAGCAAATAAACACTGCTCTTGAGTTGTTAGGTCTCCATCGGAGGCGCCCGAACAACTGTTAGCAAATCCCACCCCTTCTGGTTGAGCCTTTGCTCTCCCACCAGTCCAATCATAAAAAAGCAAATAAACCTGTTCATCACAAGAATGTTTGCTCGATGTGGCAATCGAACCCGTGATCCTCGGCGCGATAGTCAGGGCCGCTAACTACTGCACAACCGAGTCAAACAAATAACTTTTAACTTTACAATAAATTTCAATGCGTCGAGCGTACTTATGTATTTCTCAGCGCGGTAATGCAAAACGATGGTTTGTTTGCTTTTTACAGCCGCATAAAATTTACAACGGCGTGTGAGTAAAATCAGAATTACTGTGTGCTTCGAAATACATAAGTTTTCTAAGCATTTATGGAAGTCGTTCTTCAGTTCTTATAGCTGCTATTGTTTTATCTATGGTTACAGTTTCAATTCCATTCATGGTTTTATGTCTAAAAGAAAATGATTATTGATTTCAATAGTACATAATATATGTAGACGAGATCTATGTTCATTTTATATGGAGCCCACCTTAGACCTTTAAAATATCAGACAGTAACACATACTTACTTGACTGAATTTACTTAACTTGTATTTTTAAAATAAATGCCTTGGGTTTTCAAGA
The DNA here is from genome assembly GCF_030267445.1 of Bombyx mandarina. Classification (NCBI taxonomy): domain Eukaryota; kingdom Metazoa; phylum Arthropoda; class Insecta; order Lepidoptera; family Bombycidae; genus Bombyx; species Bombyx mandarina. The sequence continues at coordinate 7,397,850 of NC_143228.1, read as the reverse complement.
CAAAGTCGAAATTCAACTGGAAAACATTCCATATCAAATTAGAGTAGAATTAGACACGACAATGGCACTGACTGACTATTAAATCGATATTTAAGATTGTTGTGATTAATCTGATTAATGTGTGAATTTAATAATCTAAACATATAAAAAACTAAATTTATTAAAAAAACATCCTAAATTGAGTACCTTCTTCTTTATTGATATATGTTAAAAACATAAAGTACTATTATCGTATCCACAATAGCAATATACACTGGTACCTTGGATCATAATATTGTTCTTACAAAGTGTTAATAAGAACGCTACGAATAGAAACTTTAAAAGCATTACTTCAACATTATACGGAGAAATTAATTATACATTAATAATAATATGTGCAAGCTCAGATTCAAATCGTAGCTGAAATAATGGAAAACCATCTGATGTATATTATTTTCGAATACACTTAATGCACGTAACTTTTCGAGTAAATTCACAAAATGCGATAAGTTACTTTTGCGAGACGATGTACAGGAAAATTGACCCTCTTTTAATAATCCTTTCTTAATATGTGTTAATTTGTTTCTTGAAAGATGTTTTTCCCATAAGAATACTACTAAGACTATTAAAAAGATTATTAAAGCATTATTTGAAAACTTTTGTGTCTCTAAAGTTATATAAAGTATGTTATGTAAGTAAATATGCACGGATGTCAACAGAAACATTTCGAAGCTTTCTCTTTAGCGATTTAATTCCGCAGTGGGACGGAACATTAGTCAAAGTGTAAATTAAATCCACGTGGATGCTTTTTGACGATATCAATGCTTGTTTTTGAAAATATACAGATTGTTTTTCCATCATCACAAAGTTGTTCTCTTTATTTAAATTAATTAAGTTAAGTGACAACACAAAAGCATCCTAACAAATAAATAAACAGATGTATTTTTCAATGTTTTAATGAATCTCCTTAATTAACTTCAGAGAATTTTTTTTTTTTATTTTTTTTTTATTGCTTAGATGTGTGGACGAGCTCACAGCCCACCTGGTGTTAAGTGGTTACTGGAGCTCATAGACATCTACAACGTAAATGCGCCACACACCTTGAGATATAGTTCTAAGGTCTCAGTATAGTCACAACGGCTGCCCCACCCTTCAAACCGAAACGCATTACTGCTTCACGGCAGAAATAGGCGGGGCGGTGGTACCTACCCGCGCGGACTCACAAGAGGTCCTACCACCAGTAATTACGCAAATTATAATTTTGCGGGTTTGATTTTTATTGCACGATGTTATTCCTTCACCGTGGAAGTCAATCGTGAACATTTGTTGAGTACGTATTTCATTAGAAAAATTGGTACCCGCCAGCGAGATTCGAACACCAGTGCATCGCTCGATACGAATGCACCGGACGTCTTATCCTTTAGGCCACGACGACTTTTTATGCAACATAAAGCACTTGATTTCTAATTCAATGAAGCGACCTAGATTTATTTATAATATAAAAAAAACATATTTACTCTGAAATATGACACGAACTCCACAAATGCATTCATACGCCGACAGCGAATGCCGACGTCCTTTGGGAAATGAATGCTTGTACTATCATTGCACCGTATTCTCTATATACTGAACTAATGACATCCGACGCCTAGCACTTTGTTCATTCAACGTTCAGACTATCTAGGTTAATTTTATGCAAGAGCGCTACATCACTCCATTTTCCATTATGCCGCAATTTTTCTAAGTGAAGCTTAACTGCTTTCCGGAGAGGCTTAACCAATTAGTGACTTGTCTGTCTCTTGTTTTTGTAGATTTTCGAGGACTAAAGTTTTATATTCAATATCGTTTTAACGCTTAGTGATATTTTAGACCTTCTATTTTGCCTTAGAAGTTGTCGTAATGATTTAAATCATACGAGTTTGAAAAATATAATAGATATACATAAAACATAAATATATATATTTTTAAACATTGATACTGATTGTTAATTAAAATTTAATTGAGCTTCAAAATCAAATTAGTTTTTCACTTAAAATTATTTAACAGAAAATAATATTGAATTGGTAATATTATACTCAATGGCGGTAGCCACTATTTTCAGAATTCTAACACTATATACCTAATTATAACCAGGCAGAAAAGGTGTTAAGAAACGTAAATCATTATTGAATATTGAATTCAGATGAAATTACAAAAATATCTGTCTAAATATTCACCCGAAGATATAAGTAGGAGACTACGCATTTTTCTATTCTGGTGGTTCTACTTGACTAACATCTGTAAGCGATATTATTCTCACCACCAATACCAATTATAACTCATATTGAAGTAGTGGTTAGTATGCTTAAACACCGTACAATAACTCGTACTGTAGTACAAAGTTATTGAAGCCTCGACTTCACGTCACAAGATGGGTAGTGGAATTTACGCTGCAGTTTCTAAAGCTCCAACCATTGAATCAGACCAGGTGGGTTGTGGGATATTCTGCTAATACATATAAGCCAAAAGAAATAGAACGTAAAAAGATAGATCATAAAACGCACATATAAACTTCGTTTCGTGCTACTAAATTATTTACATAACTTCCTATGTTCACGTTAACAATGTTCGTGAGGAGAGACACGACCTCGGCCGTTCGGAAAAATAACATCCGCTGTAAATCGTCGTTCAAGTCGTGGCGTAATATTATTTATTCTCGATATTTTTGCGAACATTTAAACGGTAGTGAGTACTATTCTGATAATTAGTGAAATTTTCGCAAAAACTTTTGTGATGTCGAATTCTTTCAGTTATCAAATTTTATAGAATTGTAAATTTACTATACGAGTAATACACATCCACGCTACTAAACATCTAAAATGACGTATCTATGTATTTTTTTAATTTAATAAGGTAAATAATAATATTAAATAATTTCATATATTTGTAAAACCTTTGCGTTTCAATAAAATATTCTCATTTGTTCCGACATAACATGAAAGCAATACAAAACATAAAAGTATTTAAAACCAATGTTTGTAGTAGCTCATCCATATTGAAATAGGACCAAAGGAAAGAATATTTCAGATTGATTGTATACTTAAAAATATTTTTTTTCACCCTGAACAACGTAATAGACGTGTCATATAGGTAACAAACAAGAGCCAGTTAATGATGTTACGTATTCCATGGTTCGTTTTTTAATTATAGATTCTGTATTTTAATTCAACCTGAAAATAAATTTAAACGTTTTTCCTCTTTTCGTTCTCAGATCGTTGCACTTAATAAGATTAGGGAGTTTCAGACAGTTAAGCGAATTACGTGGGCGGTAAGTATTTGTGTAGGTTCTAAAAATACTACTATATACTATATATAAATATACTACTAGAGGTCCCGCAGTAGTCGAAATTCGACTATAATTAATTGGAATTGTAAGTTTGTACACCATTATGATTGTATTTTATACTTCTATAATCACCAAATTTCGCCAAGACTACACTATAAAAAATATTAACAAAGGCAAACAATATTTAACCTATTCTCAATTTGACAACAGACGCCAGGAACAAAAGTTTGACAATAAATAGTATGCATGCGTTTGTGCGTCAAATAAATGGTATGTAGTGTGTGTAAGTTTTTCTTTATTGATTTAATGTATCTTTTATGCATTATTTAAAAAAATATTAGCATTGTGCACTTCTTCTCTATATTCTCTTTAAGTGTGGAAAATTTCATACTCTTCCGTCCGCGCAATTTTCGTAAAAAGGGATACAAAGTTTTTGCTTCACGTATTAATATATATAATATTGTACAGAACTAAGTATAAAATCAAAGGTTTTCGCGCGTACTAATGACAGCCGAGGGGACTAGAGCGGTCGCTTCATTGGGGTACCTCTCTTGAAATTTTATATTCTTTCAAATAACGGTCAGCATCAACGTTTTCACTCTTTATAATGACGTAAATTTACTAATTAGATATGTGGCGTTGTAATTAATAACAAATTTACAATTTATTTTATACATGTCTATTCTTCATGTGTTAATAATTATTCGATCCGGGGGCAGAAACTATTCTCTACTACTAGGTACTGTATTCTACCAATAAATCTCCTTCGAGGCTCGAGCGATTACCAGGACACCTTAGAGGGATCCGGGGCTATGACTTCGCTCACCCATCCTTGTGAAGCAATCCTTTTTACTGGTGGTAAGACCTCTTGTGAGTCCGCACGGGTAGGTACCACCGCCCCGCCTATTTCTGGCGTGAAGCAGTAATGCGTTTCGGTTTGAAGGGTGGGGCAGCCGTTGTAACTATACTAAGACTTTAGAACTAGTATCTCAAGGTGGGTGGCGCGTCTACGTTGTAGATGTCTATGGGTTCCAGTAACCACTTAACACCAGGTGGGCTGTGAGCTCGTCCACACATACAGGCAATAAAAAAAAAGCTAGAAGGCCACTCAGCCATCAGCATTTCTTCCATCCCAAAAAGGTAGAGATAATTATTTCGATACATAATACTTCTACTACATTATCAGGGATACCATATCGCCATGTGCTAGATTTCAATTGCCATATACATATAGCTCTTTTGATGTTTAATGGCAACGAAGACCAGGGTTAGGTTTGCTTACACGAAGCTGATGTGTAATTTTTTATTCTTCTATTTAACTATACCAGGTTACGGCCCATCTGGTAATAATAGCCTATCGGATCCCAATATTATCACAACGAGAATGACTTCGAAATACTAATTCTATTGCATAGCGGTTACCCCACCCTTCGAACCGAAACGCATCACAGGCGGACAACAAACCCTATCATAAATACCATGTGATAACTATAAAATATTTCTTGAGAATACCTATAAAAATATTGCGAATTTATGTGTCGTAGATGCTGTTAAATTTGAGGGAACACAAATAGCCATCTCTTTGACATTCATTCTATAAAAGTTGTTGAACAATATCGGATACTCAGTATGTACTTAGGAATAACGCTTTGAATACTTTCTAACACTCCACACTTTTTACTGGTGGTAGGACCTCTTGTGAGTCCGCGCGGGTGGGTACCACCACCCTGCCTATTTCTGCCGTGAAGCAGTAATGCGTTTCGGTTTGAAGGGTGGGGCAGCCGTTGTAACTACATGAGACCTTAGAACTTATATCTCAAGGTGGGTGGCGCATTTACGTTGTGTATGTCTATGGGCTCCAGTAACCACTTAACACCAGGTGGGCTGTGAGCTCGTCCGACCATGTAAGCAATAAAAAAAATAAAAAATATATATATTAACAAATTCTTTCTTCTTTAAGATTTTCTTTTTCTTCTTTTTCTTTAAGACTCTTATAAAATGTTTTAGAAAATTTAATTTAATTTTCCTCAAAATATGCTCATGAAGATATGCTACTTCACGATTACGTTCACGTTTCAATAGTTGTTTATTCAAGTTACGATGACCTACTTCCATTCGGATGAATGTAGGGGCTTCGAAAATTTTACGTCCATTGAAAATATTTGAATTCTTAAACCAAGTGGAAGGGATTATTATTGGTATAGGTCTATAAGGGTACGCATCTCCCCTTTGTCTATTTGTCTGTGAATGTTACATGATAAAAATTGTTACTTCAACCTCAAATCTCAAAGTACGATATTATTTTTCTAATATCCATGAGGATGCGTATTAGATTTGATTGAATATTTGATAGAACACATTTTTAATTTATGATATTGATAGAAACGTATTAATATTTGGTGATGTTATTACTAAAAAAAATGCAATAAACAGTTATTTATTGCATATTTTTTAGTAATTAGTATTTGCGTATTTTACATTCCTTCATTCTATCAATATCATAATAATAAAAATTTGTGCAATCAAATACTCAGTTAAAAAATACTTGCAGAAATCGTTATATAAGTTCGTCTGTCGATCCGTAGTGTTAAAAAATACCAACAACTTCTTCTTCGTTGCTTGATAAATAAAATTATACGGGCAAATTAGACTTTAAATCATTTGCAATGTAATTTCTCATATTTACAAATATCTATTAATTTACAATCAGGAACAGTCAATATACAAATTTATAACTCTAGTTTAATCAGTATTATTTTACTTAAATCTTAATCTTTAAATTTAAAGTATTTGATAAGGTTTTACTATGTTGACAATTTAAAATGAATACTAACTATATTAACACTGATTTCCAGTAGTAGCGAAGATTACGAGTAATTAGGGATTCAGAGTGAGAAACCTTATGGCTAGGATGACATGCGTTCTACGTGAAACACTTCACGATAGCCCCAGCTTGATTTGTGTCAGTTCTATCTCATCTGAGCGACAGGGGGCTTTAGGCAATCCAACTGTAATATTTCCTGCCTATCGCCTTCAATGCGTAGGCGGAAGTCGGGCGATTTTCTCCGAACCCAAAAAAGTTCATGTCCGAAGACTTATAAATGGCTGTGAAAGTTTTTTGCCAATAATATAAAAGGTCGTGATCAACGTTTTAATCAGATATTTGATTTGACTTAACAATTAAATATTCGAAGTTCCTCGGAGTTTAAAACTTTTTAACCCAACTGAAAGCGTAATTGGACTCAAAATAGGAATGAATTGGAAAGTTTTGTTTTTATTTCAAGAATCCGTACATATTTAACTTGAAAGTTGAGTTTTGTTCGGAAACATACTAATAAACCGTAAATAAGGGTGAGCAGCAATATAAAGTCGGTAAATTTCTTAATTGTTCCAACCGCTTCATTTAGAAATTGTATTACTAAACTGTAAGTAAACTGTATAAAACTCAATCCTTCTTGAGTTTTAGTTTGAAGTATAAAATAGCTATTGTTACAATAAAGAGACTTCTACCTTAAGTCCTAAAGTTTTTTTTTATTATCTTAGATAATAAAATCTTTAATGCACTTATCTTAGATAATAGATCTTTAATGCACGGTTGAGTGAACGAGATCTGAGAATCCGAAGATAAGTGGTCACCGGAGTTCCAGACCCATATTAAGGCTTTAGTTCTAAATTTCTGTTCTACAGTACCACGGCTACCCCACACTTAAATCCAGAACGCAAGGCTGGTTCGCGGCAGAAATAGATGAGATGATGGTACCTATCCGTGCGGACTCCCAAGACGCCTACCGATTTATATCGAACTCGAATACCGAATATACGAAACGCCTTCAGAGAAGAAGAGGGAGAAAAAGAAGACCAAAATCCTCCTCTTCGTCCAATTCCTTCCGGGAGACTACGCGTTGAGAAAGGGCCCAAGACGCCCTACCACCAGCATAATCTCGAACAAAGGTCACCCGTCCTATAGACTCTTATCTCCATGCGCAACATTCAAGTGGACGGTTACTTTTTTTTTATTACCCTTCTAGGTAGACGAACATATGGCCCACCTGATGGTAAGTGGTTACCGTTGCTCATGGACGTCAGCAATGCTAGGGGCACGGCCAAGACGCTGCCTACTGTTTAAACTTCACAAGCCTCTACAAGATATGAGCAGTAGTCAGGATAGGAGAGTGACAAAAAACATACCAAGGGTGGAAATATCGGACAATTGCTTGCCCAATCCCTAAAATCTAAGATAAGATAAGCTAGGTAGAGATTTTTAAATTAAATACAGATGTGTAATCGCCGTCGTTCGTGAGCATTGATGATACCAGAGGCAAGACCGAGCGCTTTACACCGCTAAGGACTTTTATCAAGCTTCGTTTGAAAAATGAAATGTCATGTAGCTTGATCGAATGGAATGTGGTTACCGAACAGAAACTTGGAGCGATTGCGCTTTTGTATTTGATTATTTGTATTAAATTTGTAATTACGTTATTGTGTGGTATAAAATCAAACAACAAACTAAATCGGATATAAAATGAAATTAAAAGTCAACATGGACCTAAAAATTGCTCCGATGATGTTCAAACTAACCAAAAAATAATTAATTTTAATTTTAGTGACTAACTCAGTGGTACAATAGTTAGCGCCCCTGACTCACGTAATTTCGGATCGTCCTGATCCACCAACGGTGCTTTTAGGTCCTCAAGCACAGGTCATCGTTCTCGTTGAACCCGTCGCTTGCGACGAAGGGCTCGGCGAGTAAATTAACCCACAGACACAGCCCACTGAGTTTCTCGCCAGATCTTTTCGGTGGGTCGCGCTTCCGATCCGGTGGTAGATTCTCCGTAGCACAGCTTTTGCTAGGCTACTTGTTAGCAATAACGTCAGATTTGAGCCCCATGAGCTCACCTACTCGCCCGGTTACGCTGACATAGTCTCTCAAGGCTATCAGATTCCCATTTTTTTTTTATTGCTTAGATGGGTGGATTAGCTCACCACAGCCCACCTGGTGTTAAGTGGTTACTGGAGCCCATAGACATCCACAACGTAAATGCGCCACCCATCTTGAAATATAAATTCTAAGGTCTCAAGTGTAGTTACAACGGCCGCCCCACCTTTCAAACTGAAACGCATTACTGCCTCACGGCAGAAACAGGCAGTGGTACCCACCCGCGCGGACTCACAAGAGGTCCTACTACCAGTAATTACGCAAATTATAATTTTGCGGATTTAATTTTTATTACACGATGTTATTCCTTAACCGTGAAAGTCAATCGTGAACATTTGTTGAGTACGTATTTCATTAGAAAAATTGGTACCCGCCTGAGATTCGAACACCGGTGCATCGCTCAACACGAATGCATCGGTCGTCTTATCCGTTAGGCCACGACGAGTCGGGCAAACATTATGCGATGAACAGGTTTGCTTGTTCTTTGTCTGGGTGCTTATTGTCTATATGTGTTTACATTTAAACGTATATAAGTATGCATATATTATGTCAGTCTCTGGGACCTATAATACAGGGAATCCTTATTCGGGGCAGGTCAACCGTGCGCGATTTGTTAAAACAAAATCGGGTTACTTAAACAATATTTAATTTAACTATTTCATGTTAACAGAGCGTGATACCTTCAGCTACGCGTGACGACACCAGGTTATTGAAATTAAGAAAAAAAATATATATAAAGAAAATCATTATTAAATATTTCGTTTCTCCTTACCAAGTAATGTTTTTAGCTTGAATAATACGAATATTAATTTGATTACAACACTTAATTACATTCGCTTTATACTACGTTACGCACTACGCTGATTGCCTAGTGTGTGCATAAATGATGCGTGTAATTCGTAATCCTAGCATAGATCGTTGCGTTCTGATGCTCAAATCTTCATTGATGGTCTAATCTCTGAGCACGAGTAATTGCGAAGTAATGCCTCCACATTTACCTGTTCTCAGAAATAGTACACGTTTTGCTTATTACTCACGATCTCAAGTAGCTGCATTTTGCAGCTTATTATTTTTTAATGTTGTTCCGAAGATATGTTTAATTTACATAAATTACGAACCATATTATACAATGAAAAACACACTTGATTTCTAACGGATTTACCCACTAACATATACAATACAGCAATATGTTCAAAGTATTTTTGTCATGAATATTGATATTTCCTCATTAATGATACTTTTTCCCAAACTACCTCAATTCCTTTTTCAGTGATTTTAGATACCCTTTTCATTTTAAAGATAGGATTATGATTTTACCTAATAAGCTTTCTTATTAGTGTCGTTGTTTTGTTAGGAGGTAACGGAAGCCCAGTCGATGTACAAATCAAATATGCACTAAAAAATACGAGTTTGGTCAATTTTCTGGTCAATCTACTTTTATTAAATGGACTTGAAAACCAGTGATTTATTAACAAAGACAAAACAAATCACTACTACTCACTCAAGAAACCATATAAACTGGTAATGGCTGTCTATATTCGTCACGACTCGTCTAGCCACAGGTTTATAGGCACAGGCAATGAGCCAAACCGCAAACATTGAACTGTGGGCAGTAAATGATCACACGCTTTTAGCGAAATGCAGCTTACGATGCCGTGCACACTTTCGGAAATCACAAGTCGATTAGGTTATGAGCAGGAACGAAGCAGGAACAATCAGAAACATAAACAGAACGAGCTAGCTATTTGGCGTTAACTTTCTCTTTCACAGAAATAGATCATTGTGAAAAATTGCCTAATTTGTAGGCGAGCTGTGGAATTCTCAGCAGCTATTACTCTTTTATAGCCTAGCAGTCTTTATTTAGTATAAATAAAATCTAATCTACAATCTTGAAATAACTAATTTTTTTTATTATTATTCCCCTTGTAGGCAGACGACCATACGACCCACGTGATGGTGAATGGTTACCGTCGCCCATAGACTTCAGCAATTCCAGAGGCAGAGCCAAGCCGTTGCCTACCGTTCAAATTTATGAGTTTTCAAGTCAATGTTGAATGATATGTCTCTTAAAATAGAAATTGCGATTCAATCTTGTCGGTCGTTTAATGAATAGCTAAAATTAAACATAAAACCCATATTTTAATCATGTCTCGATACTTGTGAAAATCGAAAAGTTTTACCAAATTAAAACTATAATAATATTACGGTATAATCTTGGGTTTAGTATTTCAGACGTTTTGAATACTATAAAGTTTTGGTGTTTAGACACATCACCTAAGACCTTATTCAATATTTTACTATTTTATTAACTACCGCTTAATTCTCAATAATTTTGTTTTTTAAACTAACTCTTCTCTTTATACCTTAGGTATTTTGTGTCTAAGTCCGTCTTTGTATTTTGTGATAAGACCTTTACGTTGAGAGGAACTACTAGGAATATCGTTAAGTAATGAATATCTTTCGGGCGAAAGTGAAGTTGAATGTAAATCTGAGTAAAGGCTGTGTTAGGAAGTTTAAAGTGGTTCTTGTTGCGAGGCCTACCCCCAGCTATTGTGGCACCACTTGACCCGCTTGTTTCAGAGTCCCGTTCTAGTGAAACATGCTACAACTCAAATCTGATCATTATATCGAAAAACATATTAAGCTTAATTGGAATAATTTGCTACTGCGAAAAATTATATATTAAATAATAAAATGAAATCATAGAGGAGAATATTTAAAACATCTGGGTAAATGTTTTCGGTCATCGACAAAAATAGATAATTAATGGACAGTTATTTGTTTACATTAGTTAATGCATAATATTTAAACGCAAGTGCTATTCACAGAGCTATGATCTGACAACTGTTTGAAAACTAAATAAAAGTACATTATAACAAATAATAGAACTCAAAATTTGCATTAAAATCCATATTTCTCCAGTCTGAAAAGTTTAAGAGCTTTTATTGTACTCTAAAGACATCAAGGGCATTGAAGTGAGTAAGCTGATAAAGTTATTTAAATATTACATATGATTTATATTTTATAAAATAGTTCTTAGAGAGAAAATAGTTTTATGCTACGTATGTATGTAAGAAAATATGTTCGTTCGTTATTTACTTGTTACGTTATTGTCCCTGATGAACATAGGCTACTTTTTTTTTTTTTTTGGTTTCCTGTGTGTTTTAATGTTTCCGAAGCGAAGCGAGGGCGGGTCGCTAGTGAGTGAAATAAAAATGTTTTAAGAAGAGACATATTTTATTTCACTTAAGTTAAGTTTGAATATAAGATTAAAAGGAATCCATATTATTTTTATGTTATATGCTTGCCAGAAATATTTCTAATGAAAATCAAATTTTTAAATTAGAATGAACGACTGCTTCAAGGCCCAAATAAACAAGCTTGTGGTACCTACCGGCGCTCACAACACTACCACCACAAGCTCAAAAGATTACCTCTCAGAGATTACCTCTAAAATACAATATCACCGGTAAACCCATAATACTAGATTTACATTTAATATTGGATCAAAACAAATATTTGTCTGTAAATTGAAAAGTCATTATTTATGTATCGATATCAAATTCAACTTACAGGGCTTTAAAGTACAAACCCAGCAAACTTAGGCAACCAATATAAATTAATTTTAAAAGAAACACTAATTAGAATCATCTTCACAGAGAGAAATATCTTGTTCCTCAAACTTTACTCCTACTTATACTTCGCTGTATTTAATTCATTCACCTACAAACGATGTTTCTAAGGAACATTGAATATTTTTAAGATATGGAAGAGAAGTCCTTCTATTTAAAACTGAATACGGAAACTTCCGAAGAAATTAATGTTTTTCACGCTTCGTGTCTAGGTTTATTATTACTACACTTTTCTCCTTGTCGTTAAATGTGCTATGCTGGTGTATTGATGGTCAAGGGTTGATTGACGAACTTACTGGTAGCCTTGTGATAAATGACTATTGGAGCCCATTTGATAACCTATTCATATCGAGCGATGCAACTGCGCGTCACTCCAATTGGTTCCATTTTTAGGATTCGGCAAAAACTATTTTTGAAAGGAAAAATGAAGCACTTACAGAAAGAATAATTTTGTTGTTCATCTGCCTATCTGTCCGTTACATAAGAATGTGCTTTTCAGGAACTTCTAGAGATGTGAAGTTTAAATTAGTAGCAAATATTAGATCTACGACGGAAAGAATTCCTTATAAATCTCCAGCTTCTCATTCGACACAATCAAATTTTATATATAACCCTATTTTGTTACTCATAAAAAATTAAGGGGCACTTCCCGTTGACCTGAAATCATAAAATTTAACATGAGTCAAGGTCTTATCGTTAAAGTTAAAGGAAAAGTTTGAAAATAGTGTATTTTTATCATAGACATTTGATAAAGAAAATTAACGAATAACGTATGAAAGGCGGACCACGCTTTGGTGTCTCTAGACAGCAGCTATCATTGTGGTATCAGCGTATTATCTACCTACTTATAATTGTAAAATATAGCACATTTTAGACAGCTAATTTTAGGCAAGGGCTTATCTAATATGCTTATGAATTTTTCACTTCAAAAAACAATTTTCTAAGGTGGAAACCTTCATACTACGAGTATAATATTATGTTTTATTAATTTTATTCTATATATTCTTTTCTAGGTTGAAGAATAACGTGACATTTATGGAAGAAACTGCTTCGTCGAACACTAGTTATGGCTCAAAATCCTTCCCTTGAAACATTCCTTAATAGTTGTTCATCTTGTCTATTTATCAAACCACTACGTCACCTTTAAAAACATTCCACGTTGTGGTCGAAATAGATTTTTAAGCTTTGTGTCAAAAATAATTTAATTTTAATTGGGACATTTCGTTAAATTATATCCAGAACTAGATTGTAGTGGTAGTGTGTTAAAGTGACGCGCGTAAACCTCTTCGGAGGGCGCGAAGAATTTGCGCGATGCGGTCTCACCAGGGATGTACGTAATATATCCTGCGGATGAAGTAGTTTCCCTGACTTACAGCTCGCATTCGCTGCCCCGGCCCCGGCAGCGGCCTACACTTGATATTTTGGTTGGACCGCTGCTGAGTTTGCCATCCAGCACGCACCCCCTGCCCTTGGCCCCCACCCTCGTCTGCGGCAACTCTCTCAAAACGGCGCCCCCGGAGCCAGCGGAGCGCGCGCCGGCATCGCCGACGCCGTCGCTCGACCGCTCGAGCAAGGTGCGCGAGCGAACAAAAGCCAAGCTTTTCAAAAAGCTCGGACGTCACGAAAACAATGAATTCGGAAAAATTGTTAGGACACCCGCCCCCGACGAGTTTGAACTACCCGCTCCTTTGCCGACTCCAGCTTTTTCTAGGAAAAATATATTTGATCGCGATTTCGATGCGTTATTTGAAGTGGCAAGTACTCCGCAATTCGGCGCAAATATTCGCGTTACGACCCCTGAGCCAGATCATCGACCAGATGTATCAGCATCACATTTTCCTTCTCCTGCGGAATCATCTTTAAGTCTGCTTCCACCTCGGCCCAACTCTGAGCCGACACCCTCACCAGGGAACTCGACCCGCACTTCTACACCACAGCGTTCGTCTCTTGAAGGTTTAAACGAAAGTGTGGATTTCAGATCGCTTGTTTGTTAACTAACCGATTCTGCCTCACCAATTTAGCATGGTACTTATGATGACTGCGATGTGATAGTAAACTTAACATCATTTTCCATTGCATCTTTGTGATTTTAACTATGTGTGATAAGAGTTTTGATTTAAAATAATAATATTTTCAAAAAATAAGGCTACTGGAATATCATAAATAAAAATTACTTCATTTTGACAGGTACTAACTCTAAATCGAAGAAAGTTAGTTTCTTTCGGAGGCTTGGCCGATCCAAAGATTCGACGCCGCCGAGACGTACCTCATCTTTTACCATGCAGCAACCATCAGTGGAGATGGCTCTTCGAGAGCTAACGCATCCAATTCACAATGAACAGCTCAAGAATCAACAGCAAGTCACCTTCAAGCTGGTTAAAACAGGTAAGATACTTTGAGCATGAACAGCTATTAAAACATAAACTTACTAGATAATTCTCTTTTTCTCCACCTTATCCCACTAGTTGGGGTCGATACAGCTAATTTTTTCTTCCATTATCTTTTACCAGCCGTCATCTCAACACTCATTCTTTTTTCTCTCATATCGTCATTCACACACTCCATCCATGTCTTCTTCGGTCGACCTCTTCCCCCTCTACCTTGCACTACCATTTCCATACATCTCCTAGTCACATGCATCTTCTCTCTACGCATCACATGTCCATACCACGCTAACCGTCCGCTCTTTAATTTGTTGATTACTGGGGCTACTTTCACACTTCCTCTGTTATATTTATTCTTTATCTTGTCCATTCTTGTTACTCCGCACATCCATCTAAACATTCGCATCTCTGCCGCATGCACTCCTCTTTCATGCTTTGCTTTCGTCGTCCAACATTCAGACCCATACAGCACGGTAGGTCTAATGATCGTTTTGTAAATTTTTCCCTTTTGTAATAATTACTAGATAATTATAACAGAATTTATCAAAGGTATAAGATTCTCCTTAAACAATTATAACTAGCTGGATTCGAGTAGCAAGTTAACCTGCGATCAAAAACGTCTAAAGTGAAATCGGTTGAGATCGTTAATTAAATATTCCTATTTACCGCCAGCATACTCGACATGAAGACAAATCTAGTTAACGCGAGAACCGGCTTAATTGAATATACTCGATCATAATTCGATAACGATAAAACGGGAACAACACATCAAAAGAAAGGGCGCACATCAGTAACACTGCGTTCAGATAGCTACACAAACTCCATGATTCTTAAATTGACTTTTTTTTTTTTATTGCTTCGATGGATGGACGAGCTCACAGCCCACCTGGTGTTATGTGGTTACTGGAGCCCATAGACATCTACAACGTAAATGCGCCACCCACCTCGAGATATAAGTTCTAAGATCTCAGTATAGTTGCAACGGCTACCCCACCCTTCGAACCGAAACGCATTACTGCTTCACGGCGGAAATAGGCGGGGTGGTGGTACCTACCCGTGCGGACTCCCAAGAGGTCCTACCACCAGTGATTACGCAAAATTATAATTTTGCGGGTTTGGTTTTTATTACACGATATTTATTTTCTAATTATCTTTCTATTTTTTAATTATTTTTCTTTTCGTCTTTCCATATCGAGGAATCAAATGAACTTGCCTAACAAAAGGTATACCGTAACAAAACCTGTACTTTCGCCGTACTACGTTCCTTTTACGTTTCGTAGCTCAAAGCGGCATAATGACTATTTCACGAGGCACGTCGCTAACACAAAGAACGTTTTTGTAGTAACTGTGTCTACAGTTGGAAGCCGTCACGTAGGGGCAGGTTTCAGCGTCAAATAGAATCATTTTTTCAATCCGTTCCGAGCGACTCGGTTCGGGAAACTACGCCGCTCTATTGAAATTGAATGACACTCGAAAGTGGGTCCTAGCTTTACATAATAATATATAGTTTCAATCGATTACATTTTTACAGCATACAAAGGCAAAAAAGGTTCTTCTCACTTGGTGGTCAATCTACAGAGCTTTTTTTAAATAATAACTCGATGAGCTCACAGCCTACCTAGTACGAAGCGGTACACTATCCCGTAGTACAAGATATTACACACCACTACTAACCTTGAGAAATTTCGTCAAAATGTATATTGTATTGGCCTAACAATTATCAAGCTAAAATGAATTATTCCTTCGCAGTAGGAATAGGCAAGCATTGTTTTGCTTATTTCAATAACTGGCCATTACAGAGAATTAGATAGGAAACTGAGGTTCATCACTTTTAGTTCGTAACACAGGATTATAATATCTATGGGTATTTTCCAACTTTTACATTTTTTGTTTGGGTGGAATAAAATGAATAAAGTTGGCGACGTATTGAATAACGCTCAAACAATGTTTAAGTCTCCTTTGCAACGCGTAATACTTTAGGACTTCTTCTTTCAAAATGTCAGAATCCATTCTTAAATGCTAACGTGAATTATATGGACTGAAAGATTTTTTGTTTTAATATTATAATCCTGCTTTTGTCGAATTGAGGTAGGCTTTAACGAAAACGTGCTTCGAACGCACTTAAGGTAACGCTGAATAAATGAATGGAAAGCTTTCCTTTATGTGTTGTGCTTAGCAATATTAAAACGATAACAGGTAGAATAAAATTTGTTTGAATATTTTTTAGGTCGAAAATAAGAAGATAAAATCAGTGTTCGTTTGTAGTGATTTATTTTGTTACTTTTATTATGTAATTTTCTGTAGGTTTATATATTATTTTAAAGGATAAACTAGTGAAAGAGCTCTTGGTCCATCTGATACGACAACACAACGTGAATGCATCGCCCACCTGATGACATGAGGTCAATAGTCAAATAATGGCCGTTCAATACTTCAGACTAGCCACCTAAACCTAGATTAGAGACTAGAGACCATCTAGCATTAATTCTTTCCGATATAAATTGGCAGTTTGGTGGTAGGTATTTACCCATGTGGGTTCACAAGATGCCCTACCAGTAATTACGCAAATTATATTATTATAATAAATATAATATATATAAATAATTAAATTATATTATATATAGTCGCATCGTTCGATATGAGCTTACTACACGTCTCATTCTGTACCCCACGGCGACTATGAGTTCTTTAATGTTAGTGATACTAAATTGACAGTCATATTTAGTGGTACTACAGCAGCTTACGATATGCAACATTCAATTCTAAAAGTATGCGGTGTCGCAATATACAGATATCATATCTTTTAAACCAAATATTTATTATACCCTCCTAATTACCAGAAACTTGAAATAACGTAATTTTATTTATTGTAAATGCGCCACCCACCTTGAGACATAAGTTCTAAGGTCTCATACAGTAACAACGGCTGCCCCACCCTTCAAGCCGAAACGCATTACTGCTTCACGGCAGAAATAGGCGGGGTGGTGGTACCTACCCATGCGGACTCACAAGAGGTCCTACCACCGGTATTGTAAAGCTCGCATTAGAGAGAGATACGTTTTTTTTTTTGGGTAGATACCTCTTATGATGTACCCGGGCTGAAAGGCACAGAACACAAGAGCCGTAGTGCAAATATTACTACTCACCCTAAGATATGACGTTGATGGCTTGATTGCTATATCATCTTCAACGGAAACACTAAATTGTTTTGTGCCAGGTACCTTGTCAAAATACGAAAACCAACATAAATCTCGTCTGTACTATTCATTAAACATTTACACAAATATTCCTCACCGTAAACATTACTTTAGAGAAGCAAGATAAACAACGTTAATAGCTTTTCAGAAAATTCTTTAGAAAATGTTGATAGCCAATTAATTATATAATTATATATAATTGTAAATAACTACTAAAAAGGGTCAATTAACTCACGGTTCGTTTGAGGTTTCTCTACATCAACATAGTTTAAAACAAAGTCGCTTTCTCTGTCCCTGCATCCCTATGTATGCTTAAGTCTTTAAAACTACGCAACGGATTTTGAATGGATTACTGCTTCACGACAGGAATAGACAGGGTGGTGGTACCTACCCGTGCGGACTCATAAAAGGTCCTAACACCAGTAATTACGCAAATTATAATTTTGCGGGTTTGATTTTTATTACACGATGTTATTCCTTCACCGCGGAAGTTAATCGTGAACATTATAAAATTATTATTGAAGTGTTAACTTTTTATGGGAAGGTAAACCGCTTCGTTACGTAACGCGTTACGGTGCCAGTCTGTCTTCTCTTTCTCTCACGCATACGGCAGCGGTACTTAGAACGTATGTAACTCCTAACTATTTATATATCTCTTTCAATTTATGTTACAATTTACCTTACATTATTATATTATTATACAAAAAATAATAACCTGAGCTTTTTCTCAAATTGAACAATTTTAATATTAAATAGTTCAACTTAGATTAGTACAAGTTATCACTTCTGTCGGCGTCTCGAAAAGCACAGGTTTTTTTTGTCAATAATAACTGAGTATAGTTAGTTTAAGTTCAGTATGATAATAAAAACGGCCAGGTCTAATGCAGGTCAACGTTGGATGCTAATATACAAGTGTGCCTCCAGTGAAACGGTTCTATTTGCGGGTCAAATCTCGTTTCGCGAATGCAATTTAGTTAGGTACCACAACACTGCTGCTCGCACGAGATTAACCCTGTTGCCGCAAACAGCGAAACCATTTATTCTTCATCTGGATTTTAGGAATTCCATCCAAAATAATTACTTGTGTTTTTTTATGTGAAGATGTAAATTCGTTCGAAATAAGTTAAAACCATCAAAAAATCGATTCCTGTATATACTATCGATGATGCACTCCTTTGAAAACAACGTGAAATAATAATAAGATCTTAAGTCTGAAAAGAGTTACTTTAAGATATTTCTTAGGGTAGCGGG
Source organism: Bombyx mandarina (assembly GCF_030267445.1). Classification (NCBI taxonomy): domain Eukaryota; kingdom Metazoa; phylum Arthropoda; class Insecta; order Lepidoptera; family Bombycidae; genus Bombyx; species Bombyx mandarina. The sequence goes on along the minus strand of NC_143228.1, from coordinate 7,379,146 downwards.
GTTTTTAAATATTTTCAAAAGGATTCCGTTTTTAGTGAAAAGTATAAAAAGTAGCCAAACTGAATTTGGTTTTGAAGGAAAAACGTCTAGAGCGCTGTTTGCAATTCGAATTAACAATCAGCCTTTTCCCGTTTTATCTTTACATGAATGACCATAAAAACTCCTTTGAAAAACCGAGTTGCGTTTCAAAGTTACAAGCACGGAATAACAAGTGAGCGCTTTTTAAGTGTTATTATTAATTTGTATAATCTATATATATATCGGCGCGATGGATGATTCACGCATTTAAAAGAATCACTTTTAGTTATATAAGAACTGTTTAGAATCAATTGTGATGTAATGACACTCATTGTAATGTAAAACAACACGTGATTTATAATCACTACGTGTTATTTCATTACTTAACCTAAAAACTCAAACACGTGTTGATTTGCAAAAATCACTATAAATACCGGCCGCTCTGCCGACGACGATTCATTCGTGTTCGAGCCGTAGGACAGTACGGATCTCTCCGGAAAGTTGTTACGCTTGTAGCGAAATATAAACAGTGTTCGTGAAGTTCTCGTGAAGTTTTCGTTCAGAAGCCCGACATGAGTCATCATCATGAAAGTAATAACTGTGACGTCAGCAATGCTGACGTCACACTTTTTAAAAACAATACGGAGGTTAATTTTCCGTCATCAGAAGTGGGATCACATGCTGCCACCGCTCAGCAACAACCTGAAGCTACATCACAAATAGAACCACACCATGGATTAAATACTACAGGCGATGCTGGGAGTTCCTTGGAACAGGAACAGGAACAGCCACAATCAGCATTGCTTAACGCACCGATGAGCAGCGTACCGCCACAATTCATCATGCAGATGATGCATGTGATGCAGCAAATGTCGGAACGCTTAAGTACAGCAGAAACTAAGATACGTATAAATGATATTTACCTACCATCATTTGACCCCGATACTAGTGTGGGAGTACGTGAGTGGTGTCAACATATCGACAAAGCCATTGAGACTTATCGACTCAACGACTTTGACATACGCATGAAAGTTGGCAGCCTCCTAAAGGGAAGAGCGAAGATGTGGGTTGACGATTGGATGGTCACTGCAGCTTCGTGGGCTGAGCTGCGCAACAATCTTATCACGACATTCGAGCCAGAAAATCGCTATTCTCGAGACATAGCTCGATTTAGAGAACATATGTACGACTCTTCAAAGGACATCTCGGAGTTCTTGTCACGAGCTTGGGTCTTGTGGAGGAGGATCACCAAAGACAAACTATCTAATGAAGATGCAGTTGAAGCAGTTATTGGTTGCGTGAATGACGAGAGACTTAGGATCGAGCTACTGAACACGAGAGCCACAACAGTCCCAGAATTGATATCTGTTGCATCATCAGTAAGAGCCATAAAGCGTTTTCACGAGGGCTCAAATAAGCTGAGTACAAATAAGCGTCCCCGTTTTTCGAATTCTACGTCATCAAATTCATCCTGCCATATCTGTAAAAGAACTAATCACACCACCAACGAATGCTACTACAAAATGGTTACCGAATCAAAGCCCGAACAAAGAAACAAAACAACAACTGAGACAACGAAGGAAGTAACCTCCTACCAGAACAATAAAACAATAATCTGTTCATTCTGCAAAATACCAGGACACAGTTTTGAAACATGCTTCAAACGTGAACGAGCATTGACATCAATCGTAAATTACGTTGCTGGATCAAAACTATCTCCGATTCAGGTGAAGTTTGGATCAAAGAGTTTTCAGGCAATCTTTGATAGTGGCGCAGAATGCTCACTTATGCGGGAATCCGTAGCAGCTCAAATACCCGGAAAAAGACTACAAACGGCAGACTACTTGAAAGGAATTGGACAATTTCCTGTACTTTCAATAGCTACACTGGTAACGGTAGGTGTTATCGATAACATCAACGTTGAATTACAGTTTCACATAGTGGCAGATTACGAGATGACTACAGATAGTTTAGTGGGTATGAACTTGATAAACAATACGAACCTAACTATGACGATCACTTCGGGCGGAACGAGGCTAACACGTCAGCCACATGTTAATCAAGTTCAGTGTATAAATCCAATTTTCGATAAACTGGATTGTGATCTCACAAATGAAGAAGATATCGCAAAATTACGCACCCTTCTAAACAAATATCAACACCTGTTTATCAGAGGGTATCCAACAACTCGTGTCAAGACAGGTGAACTGGAAATCCGCCTGAAGAATCCAAACAAATATGTAGAACGAAGACCTTACAGGCTCAGTCCAATCGAACGAGAAAGGGTGCGAGCCATTGTGAAAGAGTTGATGGAGCATGGCATTGTACGCGAAAGCAAGTCCCCATACTCCAGTCCCATCATCTTGGTGAAGAAGAAGAATGGTGACGATCGCATGTGCGTGGATTTCAGAGAACTTAACTCTAATACCTTACGGGACCATTACCCGCTGCCACTAATTTCAGACCAAATTGACCAATTGGCCAAGGGGCAATTCTTTACAACCTTTGACATGGCCGCAGGGTTTCACCAAATACCTATTGCAGAATCATCAATTGAAAAGACAGCCTTTGTCACACCGGATGGGCTGTATGAATATACGACTATGCCATTTGGATTAAGTAATGCATGTTCAGTCTATCAACGATGCATCAACAGAGCTCTGAGCTCGTTAATAGGGAATGCAGCTCAAGTCTACGTCGATGACGTATTAAGCAGATGTGAAAATATCGCAGAAGGGCTGTCAAACATAGAACGTATTCTAATAGCACTACAAGATGCGGGCTTTTCCATTAATGCTGATAAATGCAGTTTTTTTAAGCGTTCAATCGAATATTTGGGTAACGTAGTATCTAATGGACAAGTCTGGCCAAGCCCACGGAAAATAGATGCTCTGGTAAAATCGCTTGTACCAACAACACCCAGACAAGTAAGACAATTTTGTGGATTGGCTGGCTACTTTAGAAAATTTATAGCAAACTTCTCACGCATAATGATACCACTATACGAGTTGACCAAATCAGGGGCTAAATGGGAGTGGGACGAGCGCCATGAGAAAGCAAGAGAGAATGTCATTCAGTGCTTAACATCAACTCCAGTACTAACACTATTCCAGGAGGAAGCACCTATTCAATTGTACACAGATGCAAGTAGTTTGGGATTCGGAGCAGTACTGGTACAAGTAATTGCGGGACGACAACATGCAGTTGCCTTTATGAGCATGAGAACTACTGAAACAGAAAGTCGCTATCACTCTTATGAATTAGAGACCTTGGCAGTAGTCCGAGCGATAAAACACTTCCGGCAGTATCTTTATGGACGTAAGTTTACAGTTATCACAGACTGTAATGCACTAAAAGCATCCAAACACAAAAAGGACTTACTCCCTAGAATCCACCGTTGGTGGGCATTTCTACAAAACTATAATTTTGAGGTTGAATACCGCAAGGGTCAACAGCTTCAACACGCAGACTACTTCAGTAGGAACCCAGTCGAACTCACAGTGAATATAATGACCAGAGATCTAGACTGGCTGAAAATTGAACAGCGACGTGATGAAACACTACGAGCTATAATGGATGGTATGAGTAATAACAATCCAAGCAACGGCTATATGCTAGAAAACAATGTCCTCAAGCGTATCGTACAAGATCCAACCTTCGGACACCGATACTGCACAGTGGTACCCAGGTCCTTTCAGTGGAGTTTAATAAACTCCTTCCACACCGCACTGAAACACCCTGGCTGGGAAAAGACGTTGCAGAAAATTAAGGACAGCCACTGGTTTGACAACATGAGCACGAAGGTACGAAAATTTGTTGACAATTGCGTGGTCTGCAGGACATCGAAAGGAGCATCTGGTGCGGTACAAGCTCAAATGCACCCGATTCAGAAACCGTCTGCTGCTTTTCAAGTAATACACATGGATATAACAGGGCGTTCTAGAAAAGTAGCTCATCATCAACTCCGTCGGGCACCGCAACCTGGAGACCAGATAGCCGTATCGGCGGAAGAACACGACCCTCCAGCATCAGCCGGTGAACCTATATGAGCATGTTCAACAATCAACTGATTAATTAATACAAAGGTAAAAGTTTTATTTTTGATTACCAAAATTACACCACAACATAAGTACCACAGTGTACGCCTCAACAAAAAGTACCACAGTGTACGCCTCAACAAAAAGTACCACAGTGTACGCCTCGGCAAAAGTACCACAGTGTACGCCTCGGCAAAAGTACCACAGTGTACGCCTCGACAAAAGTACCACAGTGTACGCCTCGACAAAAGTACCACAGTGTACGCCTCGACAAAAAGTACCACAGTGTACGCCTCGGCAAAAGTACCACAGTGTACGCCTCGGCAAAAGTACCACAGTGTACGCCTCGACAAAAGTACCACAGTGTACGCCTCGACAAAAGTACCACAGTGTACGCCACAATAAAACACTACACAAAATAGGTTACTTTCAAAGTAACCTAAAAAAGGTACACAGATACCAATCTCAGAAAAAGGACATTCTATTATTTCAGATAGACCCCAAGAACTCTCTGGTGATTCACCATAAATGAGCGGCTGGTGCAGAGCGCGCACCGCCTGTCAGTATGGCCGTATCGGCGCGATGGATGATTCACGCATTTAAAAGAATCACTTTTAGTTATATAAGAACTGTTTAGAATCAATTGTGATGTAATGACACTCATTGTAATGTAAAACAACACGTGATTTATAATCACTACGTGTTATTTCATTACTTAACCTAAAAACTCAAACACGTGTTGATTTGCAAAAATCACTATAAATACCGGCCGCTCTGCCGACGACGATTCATTCGTGTTCGAGCCGTAGGACAGTACGGATCTCTCCGGAAAGTTGTTACGCTTGTAGCGAAATATAAACAGTGTTCGTGAAGTTCTCGTGAAGTTTTCGTTCAGAAGCCCGACATGAGTCATCATCATGAAAGTAATAACTGTGACGTCAGCAATGCTGACGTCACACTTTTTAAAAACAATACGGAGGTTAATTTTCCGTCATATATATAAATGAATTGCTATTCGTTAGTCTCGCTGAAACTCGAGAACGGCTGGACCGATTTGGCAAATTTTGGTCTTGAATTATTTGTGGGAGTCCAGAGAAGGTTTAAAAGGTAGATAAAAAGTTTAGGTCTTTCATTTAACGATTGAGGCACTACGAAGTCTGCCAGGTCAGCTAGTTCTTAAAAAAAAATTGATAACAGCAATTAATATTGCTTTCATAAATTTTCATAGTATCAATAAATTTTTACTTATAGTAACCAATAATATCCAATAAGCGTTTTTCGAAATCCGTCGTTCTACATGTAATAAAATCCTTAAGAGGCCTAGCGCCTAATTGAAGTCATCGAACTAGGCATTAATGAAAAATAGTTTCTATACAAATGTAGGTCATATATCCCTTGTGGAATATTATTCCAGTAATTAATATGAAACACACGTACAGCAAACAATAGTTGTACAGGCTAATGAAGTTGACTATAGCTTAATAATGCAATACTCACTCGTACAGAACTAATATTATAATATTTGAACTCGTTCAAGCTTAAGCTTAAGTATAATATGAACTAAAGTTTCAGTTATTTTAAATTTTGTAGGCTTTATGCAAACATGTATGCTTCAAATGTAAAATGGGTTATATCTAAGTTATTATTAGGTTGATCAAAAAGCATTATCTTGGTTAACAATAAAAAAAAATGATTATGTACTAGGAGGATCAAAAAGTAGTGAAAATGAGATAGAATATAATGACTATTGATAACTTAATAATTTACAAAAACATTCTCGCTCACGACTCGGTCGTGCGCGGACGTGCTTTCCGATCCGTGGCCCGCTTGCGAGCTGCGTCTCTGAACTCACAGTTGTGCTCGACAGTGTAGTGACCGTGAATACATCGTGCGTACAATTCAGTAGTGCGGACGTGCCGATCCGTTGGTCGCTTGCGATCTGCGTATCGAGGTCCATTTTTGTGCGCTAAAGTTTTGTAACCGCGAACCCACCCTTACCAACTGCCTTTTTCAAGGCAAAACCAATCGCTACGTTCAGCTTCCTGTGGCACTCACAGGCTAGCGATTTCCTAACCCTTCCCAAAACAACAGTCTTTTTCAAGACTAGACCCCCGCTCGCGATTCTGCCTGCTGTAGCACTATACAGCCCGAGCGGGTTCCTTTCCTTTTCCCCGCCGATTGCCGTTTTCACGGCATAGGCATTCCCCCCCCCTGCTCCTTGCTGTCCTGCAGCACAGGGGGGTTACAAATCCTATCCGGGGCCTCGCCTTTCGGCGAGTTCAACAAAAGTCCCGGGGCCGCCCCCCCCGGGCAAGAAGACCGAAGAATGGAGAAAGAAGACGTTAGTGATATTGTCGGGTTCCTCCGGGATAGGTACCCGTCAATTAGGGCCGAGTACCTAGAGTTTAGGGCCGCCCGTGGCAATCCCTCCCCCCCCGCGTCCGTCGCCGCGTATCTCAAACGTGCCTCGGAGGCACGCCGCGCGCCCCCCGCCGCCGCGTCAAGTTCGAGCGCACGTTCCCACGATGCGGCTCACGTAGCGCCTAACGCTACCCCCACCCCCGCGCCCGCGTCGTTTACGTCATCGCGCGCTTCATCCGTCGCGACCTCGATCGTTTCGAGTTCAGGCTCCGATACCGAATCGGAGATGGATTTCGAATCCGCGTCAAGCCCTCAGCCTGGAACTTCGGATGGGTTCCAAACCGTAACGCGCGGAAAAAAGCGTACTCGCGCCGTGGAGTCCCGGAGCTCCACGACGAAGCAAACTAAATCCGCGACCGCCTCCCGCCCGCAGGTAGTCGTGACACCGGAGTCGGACTCCGCTCGCCGCGTAACCCCGCCGCCGCGTCCCAAGCCCGCGCCCGCTCCTAAAGTAGCTGCCCCGCCCCCGCTGATTCTCCAGGAAAAAACTGCGTGGAACCGCGTTTCCCAGGCCCTTCAGGCAAATAAAATTAATTATACCCATGCGCGTAACGTCGCGCATGGGATTCAGATAAAGGTCGCAACGCCGGGCGACCATAGGGCCCTCTCTTCATACCTCCGAAAGGAGAACATAGGTTTTCACACCTATGCTCTTCAGGAGGACCGCGAGCTCCGCGTAGTAATACGCGGAGTCCCAAAAGAGCTAGATATCGAGTACATTAAGGAGGATCTGACCGCTCAGTCCCTCCCGCTAGTTAGTGTGCACCGGATGCACAGTGGGCGGGGCAAACAGCCCTACAACATGATTCTAGTAGCGCTAGAACCCACCCCGGAGGCCAAAAAGAAGATCGCATGTCTCACGACAATTTGCGGCCTATCCGGGATCTCAATTGAAGCCCCCCATAGACGTGGCACTCCCGGGCAGTGCTACAGATGCCAGCTTTACGGCCACTCGGCTCGTAATTGCCACGCGCGCCCCCGCTGCGTAAAGTGCCTCGGCGACCACGCCACACTAGATTGCTCGCGTGTTAGGGAAACCGCGACCGAACCTCCAAGCTGTGTCCTATGCCTTAAGCAAGGGCACCCCGCGAACTACCGTGGATGTCCTAGGGCTCCGCGAAAACGTCCGACCCACCCAGCCCCCCGAACCGTCGGCCCAAAGACTTCGGCGCCTTCAGTGCCGAAACCCGCCTTCGTGCCGGCTGCGGTTCCCACGGTGTCGGCGTGGAAAAAACCGCTGCCGTATACGAAGGCGGGAACGGAAACCGCACCCCCGCCCCCGCTCGTGACACGCCCCGCGCCCCAGCCCCTGCTCGCACCTCGCCCCGCGCCCGCGTTCCGTCCCCCGCAACCCTCTGCCGTCAACGACTTCGCGCTCGTGCGTGACTTCGTCACCGCAGTCAACTTCGACCGTCTGCGATCGTTCGCAGACGCGATACGTAGGTCGGTAACCCCCGAACAGCGGCTCGCAGCCGCTTTCGATCACATGGACGTCTACGAGTCCGTGTCGCGTACGTTATAAAATCTTTACCGATAATCAATGGCGCAAAAAGGTAGAGAAAAACCGTATTCCCTTACGTTAGCATTCTATAATGCTAACGGACTCGCGCGGCAACGCGATCAAATTTTTGAATTCCTCCGCGATAATCTTGTAGATATTCTATTAGTGCAGGAAACCTGTCTGAAGCCCTCGCGTCGCGACCCGAAAGTCGCGAACTACGTCATGGTTAGGAATGACAGACTCACCGCCTCCAAAGGCGGGACTGCCATTTACTATAGACGGGCCCTGCACGTTGTCCCTCTCGATACTCCCTCGCTCTTACATATCGAGGCGTCAGTGTGCCGTATCTCGCTGACGGGACACCAGCCGATCGTCATCGCATCCGTTTATCTCCCCCCGGACAAGCTCCTTCTGAGCAGTGACATCGAGTCACTGTTCGGCATGGGAGACTCTGTCATCCTGGCAGGCGATCTAAATTGCCACCACACTAGGTGGAACTGCCATCGTACAAACGTCAACGGTAGGCGTCTCGACGCGTTTATAGACGACCTCACCTTTGAAATAGTCGGTCCCCCAACTCCAACATGTTATCCGTATAACATCGCGCTCCGTCCGAGCACTATAGACCTGGCATTGCTTAGGAACGTAACTCTGCGCTTACGTTCCATCGAAGCAATGTCAGAGCTCGACTCAGACCACCGACCTGTCGTTATGCAGCTCGGTCGCCCTCACAACCCAGTCACTGTTACGAGGACCATGGTGGATTGGAATAAGCTGGGCACGTGCCTAGCCGACGCCGCTCCGCCAATCCTCCCTTGCGGCCCGGATTCGAATCCATCCCCCGAGGACACCGTCGAATCCATAAACATCATTACCGATCACATCTCTTCCGCGATCATTAGATCTTCAAAAGAAGTCGATGTGGAGGACAGCTTCCACCGCATCAGACTGTCCCCCGATCTTAGGAATCTCTTAAGAGTTAGGAACGCGGCAATCCGGGCCTACGATCGTCTTCCCACGCATTCAAACCGGATTCGGATGCGTCGTCTACAACGCGAAGTCCACTCCCGCTTAAGCGACGCGCGTAACGATAATTGGCATAGTTATCTAGAACAACTCGCGCCCTCCCACCAAGCATACTGACGACTAGCTAGGACTCTCAAATCCGAAACTACCGCTACTATGCCTCCCCTCATACGCCCTTCAGGCCAACCACCGGCATTCGATGACGATGACAAGGCTGAGCTGCTGGCCGATGCACTGCAAGAGCAGTGCACCACCAGCACTCAACACGCGGACCCCGAACACACCGAGTTAGTCGACAGGGAGGTCGAGCGCAGAGCTTCCCTGCCGCCCTCGGACGCGTTACCCCCCATTACCACTGACGAAGTTAGAGACGCGATCCACAAACCTCCAACCTAGGAAGGCACCCGGCTCCGACGGCATCCACAACCGCGCGCTAAAATTTTTGCCAGTCCAACTGATAGCAATGTTGGCTACAATTTTAAATACCGCTATGACGCACTGCATCTTTCCCGCGGTGTGGAAAGAAGCGGACGTTATCGGTATACATAAGCCGGGCAAACCGACAAACGAAACTTCTAGTTACCGTCCGATTAGTCTCCTCTCGACGATAGGAAAAATTTACGAACGGCTCCTTAGGAAACGCCTCTGGGATTTTGTTACCGCGAACAAAATTCTCATTGACGAACAGTTCGGATTCCGCTCAAAACACTCGTGCGTACAACAAGTGCACCGCCTCACGGAGCACATTCTGATAGGACTAAATAGGCGTAAACAAATCCCGACCGGCGCCCTCTTCTTCGACATCGCGAAGGCGTTCGACAAAGTCTGGCACAACGGTTTAATTTATAAACTGTACAACATGGGAGTGCCAGACAGACTCGTGCTCATCATACGAGACTTCTTGTCGAACCGTTCGTTTCGATATCGAGTAGAGGGAACTCGTTCTCGTCCCCGTCAACTGACCGCCGGAGTCCCGCAAGGCTCCGCGCTCTCCCCGTTATTATTTAGTTTGTATATCAATGATATACCCCGGTCTCCGGAGACCCATCTAGCGCTCTTCGCCGATGACACGGCTATCTACTACTCGTGTAGGAAGATGTCGCTGCTTCATCGGCGACTCCAGATCGCAGTAGCCACCCTGGGACAGTGGTTCCGGAAGTGGCGAATAGACATCAACCCCACGAAAAGCGCAGCGGTGCTCTTCAAAAGGGGTCGCCCTCCGAACATCACTTCGAGCATGCCACTCCGTAGTAGGCGCGCAAACACCTCCGCCGTTAGTCCCATCACTCTCTTTGGCCAGCCCATTCCGTGGGTCTCGAAGGCCAAATATCTAGGCGTCACCCTCGACAGAGGGATGACATTCCGTCCCCATATAAAAACGGTACGCGACCGCGCCGCGTTTATTCTAGGACGACTCTATCCAATGCTTTGTAGTCGAAGCAAACTGTCCCTCCGTAATAAGGTAACTCTCTACAAAACTTGTATACGCCCCGTCATGACGTATGCAAGCGTAGTGTTCGCTCACGCAGCCCGCACCAACTTGAAATCCCTTCAGGTTATTCAATCACGATTCTGCAGGATAGCCGTCGGAGCGCCTTGGTTCCTTAGGAATGTGGATCTCCACGACGACCTGGAGCTCGACTCCCTTAGTAAGTATCTACAGTCGGCATCGCTGCGCCATTTTGAGAAGGCGGCACGACATGAGAACCCTCTCATCGTAGCCGCTGGAAATTACATACCCGACCCAGTAGACCGAATGGTAAACCGTCGACGTCGCCCAAAGCACGTCATTACGGATCCTCCTGATCCATTAACGGTGCTTTTAGGCACCACAAGCACCGGTCACCGTCCTCGTCGAACCCGTCGCTTGCGACGAAGGGTTCGACGAGCGAACTAACCCATAGACACAGCCCACTGAGTTTCTCGCCGGATCTTCTCAGTGGGTCGCGTTTCCGATCCGGTGGTAGATTCTGCGAAGCACTGCTCTTGCTAGGGTCAGTGTTAGCAACTCTCCGGTTGAGCCCCGCGAGCTCACGTACTAACGTTAGGGCGAAGCTGAAATAGCCTCTCAAGGCTATCAGCATAGGTAGGGAAAAAAGTGTGTGTGTCCGCTCCGACGCACGACTGGAGTTTACTGGATATAAAAAATTAAACGAAACAATACGAGAAATAGTTCTATATTACGACAACACGATACACTACAGATTATTAACAAATTAACGAGACACAAAACAAACGACTAACAAATATATGAAAATACAATAATGAGAGAAACGCGCGATCAGTACGAGGCTTTGTGGCGGACTGCCGGCGCAGCAGCCCGGCGCGCATTTCGTGTGACATGCGCATAACGCATTTCGTGTGACATGCTAGTACGATTTTGGTCCCCATAATTTTCATACCCCGGGCCTATATATGTAAATCGATTCTAAAGGAGTAAACTCCAAAAAGTCTTGTCTTGGTCCTGCAAAAACTCTCCATCCGGCATCCATCACCTCGTTATCATCTTTGTACCTGTTTCCCCTTAAGTATTCTTTCAATGTGGGGAACAGCTAAAAATCACTAGGCGCCAGATCTGGTGTATAAGGGTTAACCAATTCGAAGCCAGCTTGCTGAATGGCAGCCATCGCAACTGCCAATCTGTGCACGGGTGCGTTGTCGTGATGAAACAGCACGCCCCTTCAAAGTATTACTCTCCCTCTCCTTTTCTCTTTGATGGCATTCCTCAACTTGGGAATTAAAGCTGCATAATTGGCCTGTAATAGTGGTTCCACGCTCCAAATAATCAATCAACAATATCCCTTCTGAGTTCCAAAATATTGAGGCCATAACCTTGCCAGCCGATGTCACGGCACGAAATTTCTTCGGGGTCGGTGATGATGGCCGTTTCCATTGCGAAGATTGCTGTTTTGTCTCGGGATCAAAATTATGGACCCACGTTTCGTCCATTGCTACGAAACGAGACAAAAAGTTTTCAGAATCTTTTTGAAACTTGTCCAACAATGTTTTCGAAATGTCAAGTCGATTTTGTTTCTGAATGTCGGTTAACATTCTCGGTACCCATCTCGCGGAGACTTTTCTCATATTCAAAGATTGTTTCAATATGTATTGAATAACTTCTATATGAAATGCCCGTTTCTTGAATGAACTATCGGATGGTAACTCTTCGATCGCTTAATACAATTTTCTTGTATTTTCGTTTTCTCGCAAATATGTATCTGAGCTATGCCTGCCAGTATTATTATTTTTCTTACCAAGGAGTATGTCGTTCTCACTACCTTTTTTATCCCTCCTCGTAAATCGTTATTCAAATTGTAGTTGAACCATGACAATTTTATATATACGTAGGTAATTTGAGTCGTCTATTATCAAAGGCGGCAATCTGTACATTTGGACAAAAAAAAATTATTGATATGTCAATACAGATTTATTTGAATATAATCGTCTCCTTCAAAGAATACGGTTCAAAACCTGCATTAAATAAAGGTTAATAGTTAACCTGTTATTTATCTAAGATGTCGTTCCGAAGAGTTTTGTGACTGCCAATGGAATACAAAGTCAATAATTCGTTTTTCTGATTTACCAATCATTGTCCAAAAGTCAGATTGCCGCCTTTGATAATAGACGACTCATTTATAAGATTAGCTCGTAGGTTAGGCCACTCTATTATTGGCGCTGAATGCCTATCTGATTTGAAAAACAAAAAAAATGTTTTTAGAAGAATATTTTATGATAACAACCACAACAGAAAAAAATAGTACAACTAAGTACAGTAACAAGTGACAAGTGATAGTGATTATATCTTACAGGGCTTGCTACGACCGGTAGTGTCAAATCAATAATTTCGATCATTGTATATTTACCCCTATTTCCACTTCGTTGTCGACGTGTGGTTGGCAGCTCAACACACCACGTCACAGCTCTGACAAACCACATATCCCATGGTAATTTACATTGAGCTGACACTACACAAGGGGTAACGTGTTCATATATTTACTAATATACTTGACGCTATATTTGATATTTTCACAAACATCATAACGACACCATTCACACATAAATTAAAACTGTAAAACAAATCATACAAATCAAAATTAACTATAACTATTTTATTTCTTTGAAAAAAGCTTATAAAGTAAGCTTATAATAGCTTAAGCTTATAATATAAGATATTTTTACGGCAAAAAGTTAATTGTCTTGACCTAATTCAAAATTAAATTCCGTTAACTCTTCGTTTCCGATTTCATGGTGGAATTAAGTCCCGACTAAGCCTGAAATAATTGAATCTCATAATGGATTTTCAAGCTCGCACGTTCTGGAATGAATCCGCGTTATAGATGACTTTAGAAGTAACAAAATTTAGTTGGCCTTCGTGCAAGCCTAATTTCATAATTGTAATCGATCGAATGTTCATGCATTATAACTATTCTTCTGTAAAAATATTAATTTAAATGTGTTTGCATTATCATAGAATCTGCAATTATGTTCAGACACATAGTCAGTTTGTCCTCGAAGGAGCGATTTTATCGTGAAGACTGTGGAATCTCCGATCTCCAATAGGTGAACCGCGACCGAGGGTATCTCACCTTCCTGTTGACGCGAAATCTTACTGGCCATGGGTGTTTCGGCCGGTGGTAGGACGTGTGCATCATCTATCTAAAATACAATGAAAATAATAATAAATAGCTTGGGAATTATTTAGCAGTTTTTCAGTTTCATTTCATTTAATCCTGAAGCATACCTATAAATTAAGTAAAGGTGACGTCAAAAGTAAAATCCACTTTAGTGCTAATAAAAAAAAACATCTAACTAAATCACTTTACTTTAAACGTGGAAATCTAATTGCGGACTCGTCTACAATCATTAAACAGTTTTCGATTGGATTTACTCGATTATGATTTTCCTTTTTGCGCGTTCAATTATTCGTTCTTGCTCTCTTGAATGTATTAGAATAAGGACTTTCTTGATGTTACAATGTCGGAGTGTTCCAAGATAATTGGATTTGATCACTTCATAAATATTAATTTTGTTTACACTTATCTTTTCAACTGTAGTCTTGTGATTTGAATATAAGTCACATCGTCGTTTAAGAGTAATTCGTAGATATAAAGATGTTAATGTTTCATCTATATATATAAAAATGAATTGCTGTTCGTTAGTCCCGCTAAAACTCGAGAACGGCGGACCGATTTGGCTAATTTTGGTCTTAAATTATTTGTGGAATTCCCGAGAAGGTTTAAAAGGTAGATAAATATGAAAATGCTCGGAATCTTATATCTTTAAACGAGCAATTCTTGTATATTAATATATATATAATCTGAATCTCGGTAACGGCTCCAAACGATTTTCATAAAAATTAGTATACAGGGGATTTAGGGGGCGATAAATCGATCTAGCTAGGATTTATTTTCAGAAAATGTTGTTTTATTCGTGTTTTCAATAATCAACTCTTCCCGACATCTATTGGCGAATAATAATACTATTTTTCATAATTTCAACTAACTGCTGTAAAGACACAACAAGTTATCAAAAAAAAACCGGTCATCATCTAGTTAAATAAAAATAACAATTTTGTTTTTCCTTTGATTTGTGCCCCGTCGGACGGATTCCTTTTGTTTGTTTTAAGTTTATCTTATACAAAAGCCTAGCTCTTTTATTTATCGATTGAGGCACTACGAAGTCTGCCGGATCAGTAGCAATAAAATAATTATTAATTAATTAATTTAAGTAAATTTCATTACGTGTTACTGTCGAGTGATATTTTGTGCGCAACATTACAATTAATGGTCTAGTCTTTATCATGCTTTTAATCTCACTTTCCGTGTCGTTACTGAACAAAACGTTAATAACCTAACATTTAAATATACAATCTATGACATTATCCAAATGGACATATTTCGTGCGATCGTTAAAAGCCTTGCATTATTTAAATAACAGTTTTATTTTCACTCTTTCATTTAAGCTCCGGCGCCCGTCAGATTATATTATTAAAACTAGAGCCGAAAATATTCAACAAAATGACAGTGTGGCCTAAATTTAAAGAGCATACGGAATTACTTTACCGAAGATTTAAGCATACATGTGGAAATTTAACAGTCCACGGACCGAGTTTCCTCGCGCGAAAAGATGTTCACTTTGTGTACAAAGTTATATATTTCTTAATATACGTACAAATATGGATTGCGGCTGTCGCAACCATTCGGAGATATTATAATCATTATCAAGAGAATACGATTCGTTTCACAACGCGCACAGATTATTTGGAGTGGAACACGACTTTTGCCTCAGTTACAGTTTGTGAGATAGCTAACGTTGAAAAAATATGGATGATTGGTAACGAGGTCTCGAACGATAACTTCGAGAAATTTGATCGTTTCATTGGAGACATTGCTTTCTTCAGCGGAACATGTTATACTTGTTTAGCCACGTGTGATTTCAAACCGATTTGCTCATCGGATTTCACACAGACCGCGTCTATGTTTCGAACTCCTTGTAAAGACTTCTTTTTGAGTTGCAAATGGAATGGAAGGCCGATCGATTGCTGTAAACAATTTAAGCCCCTCGCGACAGAATACGGTACATGTTTTTCAATAAATAATAAAAATGTAGCGGGCACCCAAATTCCATTAGTCGCTACATCCAATCGTCGTATACCAGGTGAGTTAGAAATAACAACATCACAAGATTACGAAGCATTTATCCATTCGCCTGAAGACGTTCCTTTCTGGAATATGGAATATGACCGACGAATAAGAATTGTTTACGGATCACAAGCTACAGTCACATTTACAATAATGGACGTAGTTAATGAACCAGAAGTGTCTCTTATAGCTCCTGAAACACGTCAGTGCCGATTTTCTGATGAAACACCCGAAAACATCCTTGCATTCAAGCACTACAGCTATTCTGTTTGTATAACACAGTGCAGAATAGACGCCCAACTGAGAATGTGCAATTGTACTCACCATTTATCACCGATCCAGTTTAAGGACCATGTTTGTGACTTCGAAGGTTTAAAGTGTTTGACAAATAACTACAAGACTCTCGGGAAGCTCAAAGTTCCGGGCACGACCGAAGCTGGTTTGGATTGCAACTGTTTACCCTCTTGTATTGAGCCAGACTACAATGTGATCTCAAAGAAACTATCAGAACCCGAGAAATTTCTTAGAGCTAGGCCATCATCATTTATAATGGGTAGCAGACCATATCAGCGAGTTACCAGACAAGTTGCAAGAACTACTTTGGACCTCTTGGTCGCTATGGGAAACTGTTTCGGCCTTTGCTTCGGGGGTTCTCTTCTTTCGATAGCAGAAGTCGTATACTATTTATGTTTTAAGCGTTGGAAATATGTAAAAGATAAATAAATTACAATTATTGTTAGTAACATCAATATTTTCTCAAAAACAAATGTCAATTTCTTCAGGATAGAGTTTTATTGCTCGTTTGTTTTTAGATTTTAGTCTTGAACTTGCGCTGTTTTGAAAGAATACAATCAAACGATGGGCAACTTACAAAATGTACACGTAGAAATATACTTTGAGATTTTTCTAGATCATAAGCATGATAAGAGACTACAATTTCATTTCACTATTATTATTTTCAGATTTAAATTTATTTATACACAGAAACGTTCGCATTTACATTAAATCTATTTGCTATGAATATTTATTTCATCATTTCGTTTTACAAAGAAACATAAATTCATAAATGTAACCTACCTTATGAAAATACGAGAGACCTTCTTTTAGCATTAAATTTTAACTTTTTTCTCTCGCGTTAAAAGCTTTGACAAGTTTTCTAAAATACTTTCTACCATTATCTTTGAGTTTTGGTAAGTTGTAATTTATTATTAGTGTTCGAGAATGGTTTATATTATTATTATTTTTGTTTTGCTGAGATTGTCATTATAAATACTGAGATTTCGATCTTAAATTTCAGATGGTGACCTCATTTACGCTGTCATTTCTTGTGCTCATTTAATCCTTTTAATATAAAATGGGTCATAGGGTATCCATCAAGAACACTGAAAAATTATTTGCAGCATAGAATCAAATAGAATAGAATAAATTCGGCAAACAGCAATTTAATTTTTCCAACATCTTAATTTTTTATCGGTCTTAGTATTAAATAAATAATTATTTATTTACAGTTGAATTATAATTCAACTGTATATTTGTTTTGAACCCTGTCCTAAGAATACATGAATATTTTTGCGTCCATTATTACTATGCACAGATAAGGTAAACGTAGCCAGCATCGTGAGAATAATAAGATTAAACCGCAGGTACCGCCGCGTTTGGCAAACACAAACAGTCAACCCTTTTTACCACTATTATGAATATATATTATTGAAATATTAAACTTTCATGACAAAAATTCATTTTTATTATAAATTGTTTTTTTTTGTAAACTATTAAAATATTCTAAAACAGACAGCAATAAATTTACATTCACATAGTTTTTTTTTTTTCTAATCTATAGTATTTTTAGTAGTGATGGACATCAAAATAATTTTCGATGAAATTTGAACTAAGCCACGTAATATCAATATTCATACATGTTTGAAATTAGTCTCGATGAAATATTTGTAAAATTCAAAGCACGTTTTAAATTACTTGAGTTTAGGTACCGACTCAACTATTTCGGAATGAAATACTCGCCCACAATTAAAGTGCAATGTAAAGCCTCATCCGAGTCTCTATAGATGCTCCATTCTATCTTATTACCCGCATCACGATTAAATTCATCTAGATTACATGTTGAGGCGATTAACTAAAGACCGACCTCTAACGGGAGGTCAAAGACACGGTGTATTTAAAACAAATGTGGATTGCATTTACCGTCGTTTTTAAGTTTAAAATTAAGTTTTTTTTTTTATTGCTTACATGGATGGACGAGCTCACAGCCCACCTGGTGTTAAGTGGTTACTGGAGCCCATAGACATCTACAACGTAAATGCGCCAACCACCTTGAAACGTAATGTAGTTGATTTGAACACTTGCAACAAAAACATATTCGGATTTTTCTTCTTCTTGGTTTGCAAATTCAACCACACAGCTCCTACGAAATACAATGGAAATTTACCATTATTCTAATCTGAGAAACAAATACTTGACAAAGTTATATTTTACCGTTAAAATTTGCAAAATAAGTATAGAATGAGAATCTGAACCAACTATCCGAGTATTGGTTACTTTGTTTTCTAAGAAACGCAAATAATCAAAAGCTTTTGTAAACAATTACCAAGCTTGGGCATGAAATCGTGCTGATGGTTAGGATGTTTTAATTGTTTCTTTTCAGTACTATTAATTTAGTTTCTCTATCTAAAGAGAGAGAGAGGGAGAAATAATATACTTTATTGCTCATCAAAATATAATTTACATTAAAAAACAATCAACAAGTAGATACATTTGTACAATAGGCGGTGACTTATCGCTAAAAACGATCTCTTTCAGATAACCGTTTAATTTACAAAAATTCTGGAAAAGATACAGCAGGTATGTGGCGGTGTCCTACTAAATTCACTATTAAAGAAAATATAGAAAATATAGAATAAAATATACAATAAATAGATATTAATTGATGTGTAAATTGTTCGGGACTATGGCCTACATATATTTACTACGTATATTTAGATTTATATTAATCAAGGAAGCGATACAAGGGATTCGGCGAATTACCTTAGATAATTACGTAGTCATATCATATTATATTAATTCAGTATTGAACATGCGATACGTAATTTCTTAAGTTATCGTTCTCATGATACTAGTGCAGAAATTAATAAAATATTTTGGAATATGATAATGCAGGTTTCTCTTTTACGTGAAATCTGGAGGTTTAGTCAATTATTCATCAAATGAAACAAAAAAAGAAACATTGAATTTCACGGAAAAATTTAGGGTTCCCAACACATTAACTAGAATTGTTTAGTAAGAAAACAAGTGGTTAGAAGTAAGTACCCCTAGGTTGGGGTCGGACTTTCCACACAAATCTTTAGACAGAGATCTTTAGGTATCATCAGACTAGTAATTATTTTTTTGTTAATTTTTATTCTTTCTTCTAGTTTCGTCCCTTATTGGAAAGCAAAGTTATTTCCACTTTATAAGATGTCATTAACCGCTAAAACTTTGTTCATACATCCAATGTTATTTTTGTATACTAATATCCTGAGTAAAATATTATCAATATATCGTTAGCTTTATTTTAAATACTATCAATTGCTCCAGTTAAAAAGAAACTCAAGTTTCATTGTGTGTCTCTGTAGATATGATTCTAATGAGTTTATTACTAAAGATTTTATAACTTAGATTGGTTTTATTGTTCTAAGTTCTAACTCCATCTTAACTTTTCGTTCGACTTCAGCTACCAAACTAAAGGAAATCAGTCCACTAATACAACTTTAGAAAGAAAACTTAGGCAACGCCTTAACTTTATAAAGTATTCAAAAGAGTTTGGCCGTGGTGAGCCTCAAACTTAGTTGAAACTTCCTTTTTTTTTTTGTTTCATTGTGTAAGTCTTGCAAGAATTGCGCTGGAGAATTCTCATTCCCGATGGCGCAAACTTGATAACAGTTGTAAGCTAGGTTTTATCGAATTGCTATCATCTTAAAACCTTATCTCGACTTTTATCGGTTCGGTATGCCGAATCTGCTTTTTAATGCTAACTACTTAACTACCTTTTCCATACTAAAATCAAATACACTTTTTAAGTGTTATACGTCGGATCTACTCAGCGGGCCGCGATTCCGATCCGGTAGTAGATTCATTCGCGAAGCAGCTGCTCTTGAGTTGTTAGGTCTCTTTTGAAGGCGCTCGGGCAACTGTTAGCAAATCACACCCCTCCTGGCTGAGCCTTTGCTCGTCTACCTGCCCTGGTGAAGCTGCCAAGGCCTCTGAACCAGATTTTTTTTTTCTGTCTATGCTGTTGCCTTGAGAGGCTATCTCAGCTTCACCCCAGCATGTAGGTGTGAGCTCTCGGAGCTCAAACAATCAAGTCCTAGTATGAAGGCGACACGATCGCGTACCGTTTTTATGTGGGGTTGGAATATCATCCCTATGTCGAAGGTGACCTTCGAAGCCCACGATATGGGCTGGCCAAAGACAGTGATGCAGCTAACGGCGGAGGTGTTAACGCATCTATTAGGGAGTGGGCTACTCAAAGTGGTATTAGGAAGGCGACCCCTTTTAAAGAGCACCGCTGTGCTGTTCGTAGGGTTGATGTCAATGCGCCACTTCCAGAACCAGTGTCTCGTGGTGGCTGCTGCGATCTGGAGTCGCCGATGCAATAGCGACTTCTTCCTACACGAAGTAGATAGCCGTGTCATCGACGAAGGGGCCAGCAGTAACTCCTCAATCCTCTTTTACTATACAGTACACTTCCCAAATAGTAATCTAAAAATGACGAAGTCAGAATATAAGAAATCGCGAAACTCGTTATATTAGGTCAATTAATATAATTTTGTGCAAAACAAATGTTAATTTATTCAGTTACCCTTCTTTTCATATGTATATATTTGAAAATTACCATGTTTGAATTTAATTAAGCTTACATTGTTTTAAAAAATCCTATTCAACAATAGCGCCATACTCCATAGGAGTAAATGAATAATTTATAAAGGTAGATGCTGCAAATTAAAATAGCATCTTGTGCAGCAATATTGCACATAAATGTATTTAATATCTAAATAATGGCAAATATTTGTAGCTTGATATGAACAAAAAGAACAGAAAACTTACTGTTTATGAACTACAAATTGTTTTATATAACAAACAATTTCAATTAGCATCCAACATTTAGGTACTATGAATTTCTATACTCGTATAAGCATCAATAATCGCACTAGTTTGAATCTATGTTTTAAAATTATGTAAATGCGTTTGGGTTTAAAGGGTGGGACAGCCAAAAATAGAAAACAGTAATACCACATTGCGAAAACCGTGATTTACATTATTTTTAACACGTATGATACTAGATCGCGATTTACCCAGTGTTATTTGGCTGGCGAAGTCCATTAGGTCGTGAATGCCGCCACACGTCTAGAAACAATAGGTTGGATTCTCAATTTTAATGTAAATATAACACATACACTACTAAGCAATTTCAAAACAGTATGCACCATTGACCTATCTCCACAAATTTTCGGTTATAAAATCATAAAATCTATACAATCAAACACACTACCCACGAATTTCGAACACACGTTTTGAAAGAAATTACGGCTTCAATTTATAGGCAAAGATATTTAACAAGTATTAAAAGTAGTATTCGCGCGGAAAGTTTAAAATGCGAAGTTCGTGCTTCTGAGTGCAGGGAATGTAAAAGTCCTTAATGAGCTTCGAAGGCTTAAGAACGCACTCTGTCTAATGAACATCGTGCCTCCCATGTTATAGCGCAAATCAATAAGTTTCGTTCGTCGAATTACGTGTAGACATGTACATTGAAGATAATGATGTTCCGTGTTCATACCAATTTAAACTGAAAAAATTTAATATGGTTTTTAATTATTGAAAATAATATCAAGTAACTAATACTAGATTAGCAATTTCATATTTATATTAAAAATTGAATTATTTTCGTTACAAACGTAATTATTTAACAGATTCTTACAATGATTATCACATTGAGTTTCCGATATTTCGGCGTTGTTTCAAACATCATTATCACGGGTGGAAATTATTTGCAATTGGAAATAATCAAATCAGCGACAACATTGTGCAGAAAATAGGTACTCAAACAGTAAAATATTCCGGTAGGGAGCGGCATGAATGTGCCCCTGGCATTGCTAACGCCCTTTTTTTTGTTTTTTTTTATTGCCCTTGTAGTCAAACGAGCATACAGCCCACCTGATGGTGAGTGGTTACCGTCGCCCATGGACTTCAGTGTGACTACAATAGTGTGTATATTACAAATAGGTAATTTCTCCCTTATCATCGTAAATGCTGTATTGTGTATAAAATGATAAGAAAAAAATTGAAATAAATAAATATAACTATACTAGCTGACCCGGCAGACTTCTTAGTGCCTCAGTCGATAAATAAAAGACTTTTGTATAAAATAAACTTAAAACAAACAAAAAGAATCTGTCCGACGGGGGACACATCAAAGGAAAAACAAAATTGTTATATTTATTTAATTCCGAGCATTTTCATATTTATCTACCTTTTAAACCTTCTCTGGACTTCCACAAATAATTCAAGACCAAAATTAGCCAAATCGGTCCAGCCGTTCTCGAGTTTTAGCGAGACTAACGAACAGCAATTTATTTTTATATACCTAGTCAGGTCATAAATTCTGTCACATGTTTAATGTAAAATAATTGAAACAAGTTTATTCATTATGTAACCATTCTTATACCAAAATGAACTTAACAAAACATAGATTCTTATGACACTAAAGTTTATTCAAAATGACCTCCGTGATTTTGAATAAAGGCCTTTAATCTGCGCGGCCAGTCGTCTATCGCAGCACGAACGAGGTCCATGACAATATCGGAGGCTGCCTTAATCAAGGATGTCTTGAGTGACTCCAAATTGGGATGAGGCTTTGAGCACGCCTTTTTCTCCAAGTGTTGCCATATCTTGTAATCTAACGGATTCAAATCTGGACTGGAGGAGGGTCAGTCTTCGTGCCGGATGAAGTCGATTTCACGCGCCGCCAGCCAGTCTTGTGTGCTCTGCGCTCTATGAGCTGACGCCGAATCTTGTTGGAATACCCAGTGCCTGTTATTGAACATGGTATGAGAAACAGGTTCCACAAGGTTCGTCAGGACTGTATTTTGATACACAACTGCATTCGTTTTTACACCTTTCTCACAAAAATGTACCTCTGTTAAGCCCCAATAAGAAACTCCCAACCATACCATGAGTGAGGATGGAAAATGACCTCGTTGGACACGCGGAATACGGTTGCTCG
This sequence comes from Bombyx mandarina, assembly GCF_030267445.1. NCBI lineage: Eukaryota > Metazoa > Arthropoda > Insecta > Lepidoptera > Bombycidae > Bombyx > Bombyx mandarina. The sequence continues at coordinate 7,356,229 of NC_143228.1, read as the reverse complement.
CTTCTTCACTACTGTGTGCGTACACCTTATCATTTTGTTTGTTGTAGCTCTCTTCTACGGTAAAAATTTTTTCGCTTCAACAAAGCGCGGCATCTCTTCAGTCTCAGGTCCATTAGATGAGCATTCAAACGATGTCCTGTTTTTCTTCGATATGCCCGAAGCCCTAAGTCTTCATTTAACACCCTTTTCACCGTGGTTCTGCTTAACCCCATCTGAAGGGCCAACAGTTTCTGCTTACGTTTGGGATTTCTTTGAATTCGCGCCTTCACAGCTTTTATCACTGCTGGAGTCCTAACAGACCGAGGACGACCACTTCTTGAACTGTCATCTACACTAGAGTCTTCATTGTATCGTTTGATGGCACGATAAACGAATCTTTTGGTTATATTCAAATTTTTCAGTATGTTAAAAATTTGAATTGGCCCGTAACCGCAATGATGCAACGCAATAACTGCAACACGGTCTTCTTTAAGCGTCCACTCCATATTTAAAAATGAGTAAAATTCTAAAAGTATACATTTTTATTTTCATGAACAATTCTAAATTCGAATTCAATAAAAAAATTTGTGGCCAGCATTCTAAAAGAAAAGTTTTTACTGTGTGACAATACTTATGACCTGACTAGTTATATAGATATATTAAACCTTCCATGTATTTTGTAATTTAAATCGGATCCTTAAAAAAAGATGTGCGGTGTCGTGGGACACCGGATAGGAACGAAGTTCCTTATTATAAAAATATTAATTTTAAGTTCTATTCGAGGTATACAGAAAATAATTATTCGGGTATACCTTTTTTATTATGATTTTTTAATTGATAAAAAAACGACTTTACAAAGTTATCAACTTTGTTTTATTCACAATGATTTATAAAAAATATATAATAAAAAAATATGCTATTTTTTGTACGCTATTACAAAGTTAAGTCGTACACTATGTGCATTACTAATAAAAATCTTACGTTACGGACTTTTTTTCCCGGTTAGGGTACCCCTCCGCATCCGTTCCAAAACTTTAAAATCATTCGTTCCAAAACTATAAAAGAATTAAATTATATATATACATTATATATTAAACCGTTCATGTATTTCGTAATTTAAATCGGCTCTTTAGTTAATGTTTAACAAAATTAATGTTTATGTTTTTTCCAGTGTCGGACTTTACGACGCAACTGTCACAGCTGTATGAGCGGCATTCCTCCGAGCTCCAGATACTCGTTGCCAACTTCCGCAAACGGAACAGCGAACTCAGAAAGGAGAGGTGAGTGCTCATTAAAAATAAATAAATCTTGATTCTCGAGACACGCTTCATGAAAACTTATTTGAACGATTCTGAGGAGAACACAACATTATCCGTTTTCGTAACGAAATTTAGGAAAAAGCCGAGCTTCTTTCACTAAACAATATATTTAATAGGGTTTTATAAAAAGTGTTATATGAAATGCTTAAAACGTAAATATTTAAAAACAAACGATCTCACTGACGCGTTAAAATTGAATGGTCTGTGAATTTAATAAAAAACATTCCGTAAAATAATAATGTCTTAATTAATCCGAGCCGTAGTGTGCATATTATTTCCGTCCACAATATTCTGCAGTTTATCCTAAAAGTGATCGGATGGATTTAATTTTGATTGTAACATAGCATAAAAATACTTCTATAATCTATTCTGTACTAATTTTCCATTCTTTTCCCTACTCGATCATTGGTAGCGTGGCGGGGCTAACCCAGCTTCACCAGTTTGGTAGGAAAGTACAAGTAGAAGTTGATAACAAAGTTTACTATTACGATTTCATCGAATAAAATCAAACAATCAATCAATTATTCAAAAAAACAGATATAAATATTAATGAATCGAATAACAGAAATATTTATTAATAATAGAGAATTTGTGGTGAAACAATGCTCACCGCAATGACAAAATTTTTGAACATTATCCATTACTAATCGTATTCAAATTGTAATCGATTAAAAATGTAGGCAGTTTTTCTTTTTTAAATGACATATGTTTTTATTATAATACTATCGAGATGAAATATATTTCCTATCAAAAAATATTGTTTAGGCAGCAAGTAATATGAGTTTTAATCTTTAATGCAAACATGCACATTTAATAAGTTTTCCTCCAACAGACTGAAGTAATAAGCTTATCCCCTTACCGTGTTAGCACATCTGTCTGCCTCACCTTTCTTGTTATCTTATCAGGTGCAATATTAATACGCGAACTGGAATATTACAGTTCATTGAATTTGTCGTTTGGATCTGTACAGAAACATTTCGATTATGGTGAATTTTTTCCGCTTAAATTACAGTTTTAAATAGAGTAAAATACTATAGAGCGACATTAAAGTCACCCTTACCCAAATAATACTGTTTTATTTACTGGTGGTACCGCCCCTTGTGATACCGCACAGGTAAGTACTACCGTCCTGCCTAACATGCGGATTTGGATCCGGTGGTAGATTCAACGAACCAATGCTCTTGCTAGGGTTAGTGTTAGCTAGCTCTTCCAGTATAATAGAATAGCTCTTTGGGCTGCCAGCGATTAGGTAAGGAAAGAGCAGTAATGTGTTTTGTTTTAAAGAGACAGCCGTTGTACTGTAAAAACGAAGACTTAGAACTCATGTCTCAAGATGGGCCGCGGCATTGACGTTGGTAATGTCTATGGGCTCCGGTGACCACTTAACACCAAGTGGGCCGTGAGTTCGTCTACCCATCTTAGCAATTAAAAAATATACAACAATATTGTATTATTCTAAAAATTTATTTTGCGGTGTAGGGTCGTGGGCCCCACCATACATTGCGTATAACCCTTACATGAGCCCGCTAAGTTTCTCGTCGGATCTTCTCAGCGCATCGCGGTTCCGATCCGATATATACGCATGGATTTGCAAAGCAGCAGCTCTTGAGCTGTTAGATTTCCTTCGGTGAGGCTCGGGCAGCCGTTAGCAAATCCCAATCCTCCTGGCTGAGCCTGTACTCGACCACCTGTTCTGGTGAAACTAGAAAGGCCTCCGGGCCACCATTAATACTTTATTCATAAAAAAAAAACAATTTCGTATACAGAGTGAACAATAATGCCTATCGTGATTATTTTGTGTGGCTCGCGGCTACTTTTTAGGTTTACATTATCTTCTAAATTCGTAACAATAACCTTTACCAACCACAAGAGAGAATTGAATAAAAGATGAAACGACAAATGTTTTTCTTGTGTGCTACAGAGACCTGACAACATTAGTAAAACGTCAGAAGATCAACATCTTTCTGAATAATATACACGTTTATTGCTTTAGTTTTCGGTTGTCTAAGCAAAGCAGGATGCGTTTTCTGCATAAAGCCCTATAATAATGTATTGATGACTCGTGACCGTGTAACAAATTCATTCTTGTTTATTTTTAAACAATGAATTTACATAAATAATATCTCCGACGTTGGTCAACTGTCTAGTTAAATTTGTCGTAAACAACACATTTGCAAGCAGCTGTTCGATAATATTGTATTTTGCCCGTTATTAATATGCCCTTTATTTAAGTACTAGCAACCCGCCCTCGCTTCGCTTCGGAAACATTAAAATACACATGAAACAAAAAAAAATATTTAAAAAAAAAATTAAAAAAGTAGCCTATGTTCATCAGGGACAATGTCGGCTTCTAATGGAAAAATAATTTTTCAAATCGGTCCAGTAGTTTCGGAGCCTATTCGAAACAAACAAACAAACAAATCTTTCCTCTTTATAATATTAGTATAGATATTGATTTATAAACGAGAATAAGCGCTCGGTGATTTTCTTGCCAAAAGCACCTCACTAAGAGAACATAGCTAATTTTGTCACAAAAACCAGTTCTTAAAGCCCTTAACTGCACAATAATGTGCAAATAAAAGGAAGAGTTCATTCTCCCGGGAAGTAGGATCGTTAAGGGCAATTACTCGTTAGCTTTTGGTATGAGACTCGCTGGGAAACTACGGTTTTGTAAAAGCGCGTTTGCGGCTCAGACTTGAAACATTTCCATTCCGATAGAGGCACCCGTCACGTGCGGACGTGCTCATCGACCACTCGATTGCCCGGCCTTTGTTCGCCCGGCTTTTGTTAGCCCGGCCATTGTTCGCGCGGCCTGTGTTCGTGGTACATCTGCCGACCAAGTGTTTTTTTTCTGGAAGTTTTTAATTGTTTTGTTTCCTTTTGTTATTTCTGTGTTCGTGGTACATCTGCCGACAAACTGTCTTCCTGGAAGTGTTTAATTGTTTTGTTTCTTTTTGTTATTTCCGTTTTGTTGTGTTTTGTTCTTTGTCCTGTAGTTATCGTGCCGCATCGCCACCTGTGTTCAATAGAACCGCTGAGGTCCGAGAAGTTGGGGCCTCGCCGCAAGGCGAGTGTTTTCTAAGACCCAGGTGGGGCTACCACCTGGGCACGTAGCCATCATGGACGCTGTATTTGCGGAATTTCTCCGGCTTCGCTACCCAAAGCTCACTTCCGAGTTTCAGGCCTTCAAGGCCGATCACACCGCGAGCCCTCTCGTGGACTCCGCCGAGCTCGCTGCTCCTGCGTCGCCTGTACCTGCGTGCAAAGCTTCTGCATCGAGCACCGCAGCCTCCGTCGTGCCTGCCGTTCCCGCGTCGCCTATACTGGCGAGTAAAACTGCTGCGTCGTCCGCCGTGGTCACCGTTCCAGCAGCGCGATCATCCGCGGCCTCCGTCGCACCCTCCAAAACACCTACTCGTAGGTCACCTGCGCCCGCCTCCTCGTCCTCCGACTCTGACTCGGAGATGGAGGTCGACCTCGCCCCCGCCTCATCGACAGATGGATTCACCCTGGTGCAAAAGGGTAAGAAGCGTGCCGCGGAGTCTCGAGCTCCCGCGGCCGCTAAAATTAGCAAAGCCGCGAACGCGTCGCGCCCCCGCCCTCAGACTCCCGTTGCGCCTCCAGCCCGTGCCACTCCGTCGCCGCGTCCGGTGGCACAAAATAAAACCCAGACCCCTCCCCCGGTAATCCTTCAAGAGAAGGCAGCTTGGGAACGAGTTTCCCTGGCCCTTAAGGCCAAAAATATCAATTTCACGAATGCCCGTAACCTCGCGAACGGCATTCAAATTAAGGTTCGAACACCCGACGACCATAGGGCCCTCTCTTCTTACCTCCGTAAGGAGCGTATAAGTTTCCACACGTATACGCTCCAGGAGGAGCGCGAACTCCGTGCCGTTATACGTGGCATCCCTAAAGAGTTGGATGCCGAGCTCGTTAAGGCCGACCTTCTCGAACAAGGCCTACCGGTTAACTCCGTACACCGCATGCATACAGGCCGCGGAAGGGAGCCATATAATATGGTTCTCGTCGCCCTCCAGCCTACCCCCGAGGGTAAGCAAATATTCAACATCCGAACGGTCTGTAGCCTTTCCGGAATCGCAGTCGAAACCCCACACAAGAAAGGCACACCTAGCCAGTGCCATAACTGCCAATTATACGGGCATTCTTCCCGTAACTGTCACGCGCGCCCCCGATGCGTCAAGTGCTTAGGCGATCACGCCACGGCCCTATGCACTCGCGATCAAAAAACCGCGACGGAACCGCCTAGCTGCGTCCTGTGTCGAACACAGGGTCACCCCGCAAATTACCGCGGATGCCCCCGAGCCCCTAAAATAAATCGACGCGTCGCCCGCCAAAACCGCCTCCGAGCTTCCGGCCCAGACATCAAAGCTTCGGCACCCTCTGTGTCGCAGGCTAAGCCAGCGTTCGTTCCGGCGCCGGTGCCCAGTGTCTCGGCCTGGGCGAAACCGCTGCCGTACACGAACACGGCTACAACTCCTTCCTCCGCGATTCGTCCCGCCCCCGCGACTCGTCCCTCTCCCGCGACTTGCCCTCCGACCGCGTCCGACAATCTCGCTTTAGCGATCGACTTCTTTCAGTCGATCAACTTTGAGCGCGTTAACGCTTTGGGCGACGCCATTCGCGCTGCCTCCACTGCACAACACTTTATCGCCGTTGTGCAAGAATACGCCGACGTATACGCGTCATTAAATACGTACGTCCTCCCCTCACTCCGCCGGTAATCAATGGCGTATATAAGTAGAATAAAGCCCCTATCCGTAACGATAGGATTTTTTAACGCTTACGGTCTCGCAAATCAACGTGATCAGGTTTCTGACTTTTTGCGTGACCATCAAATTGATATCTTTTTAGTGCAGGAGACCCTACTTAAGCCCGCGCGCCGTGACCCTAAAATCGCGAACTATAACATGGTCAGGAACGACAGGCTCTCTGCTCGTGGTGGTGGTACCGTCATTTACTATAGAAGAGCCCTGCATTGCGTCCCGCTCGATCCTCCCGCGCTCGCTAATATCGAAGCATCAGTGTGCCGAATCTCACTGACGGGACACGCGCCGATCGTTATCGCGTCCGTTTATCTTCCACCGGATAAGATCGTTCTAAGCAGTGATATCGAGGCGCTGCTCGGCATGGGGAGCTCTGTCATTCTGGCGGGCGACCTAAATTGTAAACACATCAGGTGGAACTCACACACTACAACCCCGAATGGCAGGCGGCTTGACGCGTTAGTCGATGATCTCGCCTTCGATATCGTCGCTCCGCTAACCCCGACTCACTACCCGCTAAATATCGCGCATCGCCCGGATATACTCGACATAGCGTTATTAAAAAACGTAACTCTGCGCTTACACTCGATCGAAGTAGTTTCAGAGTTAGATTCAGACCACCGTCCCGTCGTTATGAAGCTCGGTCGCGCTCCCGATTCCGTTCCCGTCACGAGGACTGTGGTGGATTGGCACACGCTGGGCATCAGCCTGGCTGAATCTGATCCACCATCGCTCCCGTTTAGCCCGGACTCTACCCCGTCTCCTCAGGATACCGCTGAAGCCATAGACATCTTAACGTCACACATCACCTCGACATTAGATAGGTCATCGAAACAAGTTGTAGCGGAGGACTTCCTTCACCGCTTCAAATTGTCCGACGATATTAGGGAACTCCTTAGAGCTAAGAACGCTTCGATACGCGCCTACGACAGGTATCCTACCGCGGAAAATCGAATTCGAATGCGTGCCCTACAACGCGACGTAAAGTCTCGCATCGCCGAAGTCCGAGATGCCAGATGGTCTGATTTCTTAGAAAGACTCGCGCCCTCTCAAAGGTCTTACTACCGCTTAGCTCGTACTCTCAAATCGGATACGGTAGTAACTATGCCCCCCCTCGTAGGCCCCTCAGGCCGACTCGCGGCGTTCGATGATGATGAAAAAGCAGAGCTGCTGGCCGATACATTGCAAACCCAGTGCACGCCCAGCACTCAATCCGTGGACCCTGTTCATGTAGAATTAGTAGACAGTGAGGTAGAACGCAGAGTCTCCTTGCCACCCTCGGACGCGTTACCACCCGTCACCCCGATGGAAGTTAAAGACTTGATCAAAGACCTACGTCCTCGCAAGGCTCCCGGTTCCGACGGTATATCCAACCGCGTTATTAAACTTCTACCCGTCCAACTCATCGTGATGTTGGCATCTATTTTCAATGCCGCTATGGCGAACTGTATCTTTCCCGCGGTGTGGAAAGAAGCGGACGTTATCGGCATACATAAACCCGGTAAACCAAAAAATCATCCGACGAGCTACCGCCCGATTAGTCTCCTCATGTCTCTAGGCAAACTGTATGAGCGTCTGCTCTACAAACGCCTCAGAGACTTCGTCTCATCCAAGGGCATTTTCATCGATGAACAATTCGGATTCCGTACAAATCACTCATGCGTTCAACAGGTGCACCGCCTCACGGAGCACATTCTTGTGGGGCTTAATCGACCAAAACCGTTATACACGGGAGCTCTCTTCTTCGACGTCGCAAAAGCGTTCGACAAAGTCTGGCACAACGGTTTGATTTTCAAACTATTCAACATGGGCGTGCCGGATAGTCTCGTGCTCATCATACGGGACTTCTTGTCGAACCGCTCTTTTCGATATCGAGTCGAGGGAACCCGCTCCTCCCCACGACCTCTCACAGCTGGAGTCCCGCAAGGCTCTGTCCTCTCACCCCTCCTATTTAGCTTATTCGTTAACGATATTCCCCGGTCGCCGCCGACCCATTTAGCTTTATTTGCCGACGACACGACTGTTTACTATTCCAGTAGAAACAAGTCCCTAATCGCGAAGAAGCTTCAGAGCGCAGCCCTAGCCCTAGGACAGTGGTTCCGAAAATGGCGCATAGACATCAACCCAGCGAAAAGTACTGCGGTGCTATTTCAGAGGGGAAGCTCCACACGGATTTCCTCCCGTATTAGGAGGAGGAATCTCACACCCCCGATTACTCTCTTTAGTCAATCCATACCCTGGGCCAGGAAGGTCAAGTACCTGGGCGTTACCCTGGATGCATCGATGACATTCCGCCCGCATATAAAATCAGTCCGTGACCGTGCCGCGTTTATTCTCGGTAGACTCTACCCCATGATCTGTAAGCGGAGTAAAATGTCCCTTCGGAACAAGGTGACACTTTACAAAACTTGCATAAGGCCCGTCATGACTTACGCGAGTGTGGTGTTCGCTCACGCGGCCCGCACACACATAGACACCCTTCAATCTCTACAATCCCGCTTTTGCAGGTTAGCCGTCGGAGCTCCGTGGTTCGTGAGGAACGTTGACCTACACGACGACCTGGGCCTCGAATCTATCCAGAAATACATGAAGTCAGCGTCGGAACGGTACTTCGATAAGGCTATGCGTCATGATAATCGCCTTATCGTAGCCGCCGCTGACTACTCCCCGAATCCTGATCACCGTCGACGCCCTAGACACGTCCTTACGGATCCCTCAGATCCAATAACCTTTGCACTAGACGCCTTCAGCTCTAGGGGCAGGCTTAGGGACCTCGGTAACCGTACTCGTCGAACTCGACAAAGAGTTCGCCGTGCAACCTAACCCATGAATCAGCTCGCTGAGTTTCTCGCCGGATCTTCTCAGCGGGTCGCGATTCCGATCCGGTAGTAGATTCATTCGCGAAGCAGCTGCTCTTGAGCTGTTAGGTCTCCTTCGGAGGCGCTCGGGTAGCTGTTAGCAAATCCCACCCCTCCTGGCTGAGCCTTTGCTCGCCCACCTGTCCTGGTGAAACTGGAAAGGCCTCCGGGCCACCAGTAATCCTTCAATCATAAAAAAAAAAAAAAAAAAAAAAAAAAAAAAACTTGAAACATTTTATTAGATTGCTTCGCTGTCCTTTGTATCCCTTATTTCTTGAGAAGCTTGTTTATTCTGAAATGGGCCCAATCATTCATATACAAACGGTACTTAGTTTGTATTAGAATGTTAGCGACATATTTTGATCGAATCTTGTCTTCAATCTAATAGGTTTTAAAGTACTTACCATACTATGCATAAAAAAAATTATAAACATTATTTAACATGATATTAGTACGGTTTCGCTTTGAATCTGGAATAGCTTATCTTTAGCCTAGCATGTCAAAGGCAAGGTGTTCGCGTATCGATCGAGCAGCCATGAGTGATATCGTGGTCCGGAAACTGTAGCATATAAGCATGCAACATTCTTTTTGTACAAATTTGACTCTGTTGTGACGGCCTAGCAAAGCACCAGGTTTGCTTTTCCTATAGGTATCATAGACGGCGAATAAGGAATTTACCGGCAAATGGGGAGCAGCGTTCTCTGAGTATTCTGCCAATATAATGCATTAACTGGCAGTATGGCATATTGCAAGCACTTGACTAAATCTTCTTCAAGCGCTAAACTGTCTTCATTAAAATCCACGTATTAAGATTTTCCAAACTTTATACAGTTTTTTTTTTATTATTGCTTAGATGGGTGGACGAGCTCACAGCCCACCTGGTGTTAAGTGGTTACTGGAGCCCATAGACATCTACAACGTTAATGCGCCACCCACCTTGACATATAAGTTCTAAGGATCTCAGTATAGTTACAACGGCTGCCCCAACCTTCAAACCGATACACATTACTGCTTCACGCGCGGACTCACAAGAGGTCCTACCACCAGTAACAGATTAGCAAAACTATGTTCGCGACAGCTTCCAGAAACTTTTTGAAAATTTGAATTTGAATTACATCGATTTAACATGAAATCTAAAAAAATGCTGAATCTAAGGGAAAAACGATATACTATTAGCAAGAAATCAAATTAAATGCTGATTTGGGAAATTTTCCTTTGCAGAATGCGTTTTGAGAGCAAACACGTGTATATTATTCGCTCCAGTTGTTATTATTCGTACACTTCGATTTTACTTTAACAAATCAAAACATGATATTTAACAAAAATAGTGGACAGGAAGCTCGTTTACCTATCAAGGCAATAAGATATCAAATTTAACACATGACCGACTTGTAAGATGTAGAAGTAACGTGTGAGAAATTAAACAGATTTAATGAAAGACTGCATAGGTATCGCCACCAATTCTCCTCCTCAGTGCTCATGCATTCACGCTTAGAGCGAAACTGTTACCACATTATAATTAAGTTTACGTTCTCATCTCTTCAATTACTCGACGTATTGGCTTTCTGGTGTCGGTGAGCTCGATAAGGAGTAGTCTATCCACCTACTGTACAATGGTAGCTTCAGTAGTAATACTTCCCCGGTTTTTGCCGTTGTTTCGAGATAACATAAACAATTATCAAGTAAAGTTATTTTAAACATCAGGTTTCTTGGTTTTTGTGTAAAGAACGAACGAAAACATTTTTTTAAACAAGTAATTATATGTTGTTATAATTGTGTATAAATGTGTATATGGTTATAACTTGATGGTGATTATATATTCATATAATATGTGTAAGTTTTATATTATTATCATGATATAATATTGTGTACGTTGTGATTATATATTCATATAATATGTGTAAGTTTTATATTATTATCATGATATAATATTGTGTACGTTGTTGTATGTGATATATGCCGTATATGTATGCCGTATATGTGTTTGTATATGTACGTAATATTATCATCAATTTTGTTATTTTCGTAACAAGTAATGCACCTACCACATGATTCTCTTCACCAACCTTGATTGACTGGTAGAGAATGCCTCAGTCATTAAATCCGCCATTGTATCTTTGTGCATGAAGTTAAATAAATAAATAATTAGAAAAACAAAAAATTTTGGTCAACTTTTTACCTGAACCTAAAGCATCACTACCTGCCCATCAACATCAGCCTATAATCGTCACCGGTTTGATATTGGCCTCTCAAAATTTACATCAGTGAACTCGATCTTCGACTTTCCTTAAGCATTTCTTACCGGCCACCCTTCCCAAGGCACCGCACCACATATCCGCGGGAACAGCCCAAATTACATTTGTCGATGTGCGTGCGTTCTCCACTCAAGAACTCCATATCCACTTTAAATATCATCATCGTATATAAACGAATCTTTCAGTTTTTAATTACGTAGTGTATATATATTTTCACTGGTGGTAGGACCTCTTGGGAGTCCGCATGGGTAGGTACCACCACCCTGCCTATTTCCGCGGTGAAGCAGTAATGCGTTTCGGTTGGAAGGGTGGGGGTAGCCGTTGTAACTATACTGAGACCTTAGAACTTATATCTCGAGATGGGTGACGCATTTACGTTGTAGACGTCTATTGGCTCCAGTAACCACTTAACACCAGGTGGGCTGTGAGCTCGTCCATCCATCTAAGCAATAAAAAAAAAAGTGTATATATAAATAATATTTTGAATGTCATTTGTATTAGAACATTTGGATACTCAAGCAGCTATAGAAATTAAACAACCATTATTTATATTTTACTTTCATTTAAATAGGTGTAGGTACGGTATGGAACGAATTCTTAGTAAAATAAACGAGCGAAAGGTATATTTATTCAAAGGAATACACCAATCGTTTGTCTTTGAAGTTAGGTACTCAATGTTGCCTTTATAAATTTATCTCCTACGATTCTCAATAAAATTCGGTTACCTTTCCCCTGGAGAACCGCCCTAAAACTGTCGGATTAGGGCGATATGTTTATTTCTTTGAAACTTTGGAGACACCAATAAACTGTACTTGACAGCGTTTCGAATATAAACGTCGTGTAATAAGAAATTTAGATAAGATATTATTGTAATGAGATCAAAAAGAGTATCTATTGTAAAATGCATTTCAATAAAAACGAAGAACTTTACTAAACAGAAATGTGGTTTGAAGACCTGTTTAAAAATCCAGGGTTATTTGTTAATTTTTATAACAACATTGGATTAATATATTTTTGTAGTTTTATCATATTGTAACAGTGGTAATAACAGTACCAAAAAGTGGAGAACTTCCTGTGGGTCTGATATTTGCAGCACGAGTAAAGAAATGTAACAATTAAATGTAAATTTGAGCCGATATAATGTGGTAAATTTTAATTTTAAGCTTGATGCTATATTATGAATAGTAATACGACAAAAAAAAACTATTTAGACATAAAATAAAATTAAGTAATGTAACGTAATTTGACTTGTAGGAAAACATTTTATATTATAATGAACATGCCAAAATTTTGTTGATTAACTTTATGAGCTGGCCTCCTAAAGTTGATTAAAGCTCCGCTGGGATGTGCTCATAGTAATGCGGAACAAGCTCTTATGTTTTGATATCAAATATTAAGTATTTACTAATTAATGTTAGATAGGAACCGAGACCACTATTCTGTTTGTGAACACGAATAATACTTGCCTACTTGAATTGCTAATTACATAATTTATGTGATAATTTTATGATTTAATTTTCTTTTAGTTACACTAGAACTTCCCACAGTACTTGATAGGGCGTATAATCTGAACGAGTGTGTGACTATAATTGTTACTGTTTTAACCGTCAAGAGCTCGTGTCTTCTAGTTCAAAATGTTGGACTATATCTTTTTACCGTATATTGTACAATATACGATGAGTTTTCTCCACGAACATCCTAACAATCAAAAAATCAAACATGCCAACAACCTTACCTGATCGAAAAACATATTAGCCTAACGCGATCCTGTGAAGTTTTGTAACGATCAAAGCAAAGATCAGCTACCAAAATGGGCTGGGTTTGAATAGTTGATATATTTATACATCGCCAAATATGAATATTTAAGTGTTCAGATGTGGCTCGGAGTTAGCTTAAAAAGTGACGAACGTGGAATACTTGACATTGTAAAAATTAATATATGATATAAGCATGTTTTCCGATCATGTAAGATGTGGCTAATGTCGTTTATTAGATGGCATGTATTTAAGTTGAAATCACTATACATAGTACATGCGCCGTTCAATTATATAATACTACTAAAGCTACGAATTGTATATTCATGTGGAATCTGACACAGGCATAAAACGGTAATAACTTCGAGTTACATCTCCAGCTTTCACTGATCGATCCAATAATCTTACATTAATGACGCGCATTCGTCGTTGTCAGTGTAAGATATCTGCCCGACGAGGTCTTTAGATCTACTGCAGGATTAATGTAGCTATATTCTGTTGATGCCTATTTCTGTAATAAATTAACTGACAAACGTATAAGACTGTCTCATAATTTGAATTGAAAAAGGAGTCTCGATAAAAAAATGTCCTAAAATCCTTTATGGGAATTTATGGTACATGGCCCTAGTACTACAATATATTATTATTATTTATTTATATTAGTTACTAGTTGACTCGGCAGACTTCGTAGTGCCCCAATAGATACAATAAAATACCTAAATTTTGTATAAAATAAACTTAAAACAAACAAAAGCAATCCGTTCGACGGGGGACATATCAAAGGTAAAACAAAATTGTTATTTTTGTTACATTCCGAGCATTTTCATATTAATCTAACTTTTAAACCTTCTCTGGACTTCCACAAATAATTCAAGACCAAAATTAGCCAAATCGGTCCAGCCGTTCTCGAGTTTTAGCGAGACTAACGAACAGGAATTCATTTATAAGATAGATTTTATGATACATTAACTCATAATTAAATGTAATTTTACTGGTGGTAAGACACATTGTAAGCTCGCTGGGATAATTACAATGCTACCCGTAAAGAAGTGATGCGATGAAGTGAGTGTGACAGCAAGTACATATGGCATACGATTTAAACTTCAGCCACATGTATCAGGTGAAGCCATTAATTGTTATTTCTATGGATTCTTGTAACGAATCAAAACCAGCCCTAAACTACTATCACTAGCCTATGCAACAAAAAATATTCGCAAAAAAACATTTCAAAGCAATCATTTCACTCTGATTTTAATATGACAAATACTGTAATTATAATTGTCCAGTCTGTAAACTTCTTTTTACGTGACATAATGACGTGAAGTTTGACTAACCAAGTCGACTGTTTTTTTCAATTAAAACGTTGTTAGAATTGTTTACTTTCACATTCAGAAGTATTTTTGTAAGAGCTTAGATACAATACCGGTATGCGAACATAATATCCATTGATCAAAATTAAAAGAACATCATAAGCATTCGGTTTCTCGTGTTCACGTTTCTGTAACATCACTAAATCACAATAAAAAACAAATCAAGCAATTTCTGGGAGAACGTTATATTATGTACGTTAAAATATCCATTATAATATTTTTATATAATACAATTACTTTTTGTATAATACCTATTCAAATTATGTGACTGAATGCACAATACATATAATATCACCTATTCCCACTAATAACTATTGAAGATGTACTTTTGTAAACACTTAAAATTCCGAAATATATTTTTGTCCCTTAATCTTTTTTATGATTATATTTTGATAATTGAATTAAAAATAGAAACTGCATTTCAGAACGTCCAAGTCTTTCGGAAAAAAAAATGTAATTCAAATTCGAAATGAATTGCGAGGAGTTTTTTAATATAAAATTTACGTCATGAATTAGTCTATATGTGTACATAATATCTGACTTTGTATATGTATACATGGACACATTCCTACTGCTACAAAATACTATCATGTCACAGCTAAGATCTGTATTAATTGATATTGAAATTTAAATACTTTCAAATTCAAGAGACTGCATTTCCAACAAAATATTCCATATTCACGCGTAAAATGAACTGGATAGTGTCGCCTGATGTCGCTCCTTGACATTCAAATTTGCAAGCGATGTTCGTGACGTAAATTAGATTTCAATCGATTTTCAAACCACATCTGCAAATATTACAACATCCTTTGGTTGCTTTTGTTTGTTTACTAATATCAACTAAATTGTTGAATTGCCGATTCTTACTACTTGTTATTTTAATTAAATTATGTGGCGAGTATTATATAGTACCAATTTAAAAAATATTTTAAAACTAGTAAATTTATATGTTGAAATTGGTTGCTTTTTTGTTGTAGGTCTTCTGAACTTCTTCGGATGTTGTTTTGCTTAGGACTACTTAAAACTAAAAACTTGAAAAGTGCGTACTTAATAAAGCCGATCAGGAAAAACGCATAAACCGACCCCATCACGAATAAACTTTGGATTTTTCGTGATGAAAAAGTTCTTTTTTTCCTCCTACCTAATCGTTGGTAGTCTAAGAAGAGGCTATTCCAACTTCCCACGGACAGGTAGGTGAGCTCACGGGCTCAACCTGAGAGAATCGCTAACACTAGCCCCAGCAAGAGCCGTGCTTCGCAGAATCTACTACTGGATCGGAATTGCGATCCACTGAGAAGATCCGCCGAGAAACTCAGTGGGTTGTGTCTATGGGCTATTTCGCACGTCGGCTTCGACTAACAGCGTCGGAGTCGACGCGCGAACGCAGTGCAGACGAGTTTGAGTTCAACAATCTGAAGGACGGTGACCGGTGCTTGAAGAGCTTAAAAAAATGATACCCAACCTTTAAAAGTCCTAGTCAAAAATAGCCCTAGTCTTAAGCTTTAATAGTGACAAATATTTATCGTATTACAAACTAAGGAGAAACTCGTTCCAATTGAAATTCTTAAGCAGTTAAATTTATTTCAAATTTAAATCTCTCTATTTCTACTCATGTAATCGCAGGTCCGATGTTACACGTCATTTCGGATCCTCCCGATCCACTAACGGTGCTTTTAGGTACCTCAAGCACCGGTCGCCGTTCTCGTCGAACCCGTCGCTTGCGACGAACGACTCGACGAGTAAATTAACCCTCGGACACAGCCCACTGAGTTTCTCGCCGGATCTTCTCAGTGGGCCGCGTTTCCGATCCGGTATTAGATTCTGCGAAGCACGGCTCTTACTAGGGTTCGTGTTAGCAACGTCATCAGGTTTGAGCCACGTGAGCTCACCTGCTAGTTAAGGCGATGCTGATATAGCCTCTCAAGGCTATCAGCTTAGGTAGGAAAAAAAAAAGAACATTCTTTCAGAAAAATGGTTATACACACCATACGCTTGATAACTAACAAAGCAAATATTGAGACAAAACCTATGTATTACAAAAAAGTGACATAAAGTAATCACATCAAACGCAGACAACATAGAGTAGAATATCCTTTCACCTAAGGAGAAAAAGAGTCGACCTTAGATAATGGAAGAAATCAAAGAATCCACCTCGAGACTTCCAAGACAATTACAAAAATTTTAAGATGATTTATCGTGACTATGTAAGCATATAGCATCCAAATGATTATGTGTGCACTTTATTCGCGTTCACGTAGTGGTTGTAGGTTTAATTTAGTCTACTACCATTCCCCAACGTAGTAATCTAATATTAACAAGCTCATGTTGAGCTTAAACATATTCGCTGGGTCGCAAACTAAATATGATGCGAGTCTACATCTTAGAAATTCACTACATTACTGTTTTACCATTTAATTTTATATTAAATGCAATTTAGAATTTATTACGATAAATTTCGATTATTAAATTTATTTCATTTTGTAATTGGTTAGATACGTTAAATTCTATCTTAGATATGAGATCTTGTAATGTATTACAATATAATTACTACTGTTTGTGAAAGTAATCATTAATAATGTTAAATAATTTAATTTCAATTTCCTAAATTAGTGATATGATAAAAACGTGAAGATTGTCCTGGAGAGCTCACAGTGAAAACTTATTAAATATGTATTTTGATAATTAATATATTATGTAGCATACGCAAAAATAGGGTAATTATTTGGCCTCGTAATTTCAATACCAGTAGGTTCATTAAAGAAAAGCTTAAAGTAATAAAGTATCATAAAACTTACATACTATTACGATACAATCTCGTGCTTTACATTTTCATTTTCCCATTTTCGACTTTCGAAATATTTTAGTTTTCGTGATCACGAAGTCGCCCGTTTAGTTTAGTTTAGTAAGTAGCTTTTATTACGTCTACGATTCGCGAAAGCCGAAGAAAACCGGTATTGAAATAATTCAGTATTACGTAGGTACATATTCTAAGTAATTTAAATCGAAAAATAAAGCTTAAAATTTTTGCAAACCAAGAGTGACAACGAATTGCTTGGGGCACTCATCCTTTGATATGATAATCTGCTATTATAGTGCTATCTCTCAACTTTTTGATTTTTCGGTGATCAGCACAATTAATTTCTTATCATCCAACACAGAATAATCATAGTAACACAATATCCACCTACCAATAATTGAATAAAATCTACTATAGGTGTAGTAAAGTTATGAGAATTTATAAAAAGAAACATATATTTTGATGTTCTTACATAAAGTTTATAACATCCAATTAAAATGCCATTAGGAGGACTTCTATTTGAGTACAAATTTTTATTTTTTTGCTTAATGATTTCGAATATTTTATGAATTATTTTAGTATCAATGGTCAAGTATATACTATACTTAGTATTTACTTCTATTTACTATACTAACCATTGTTATATTCTAAATAAATATTATACCATACTTATTAATTATTAAATAAAAACATATCAAAAATGTACTACAACAAAAAAAAAACACATCTTTTTATAAAAACATACACCATAAAACGAACAGTTTCAATATAATTCATATACATCCTTAATACACTATTTCACAATTAACTAAAGCGCCAAGCACTTTAGACATATTATATTTCGCTAATTAAATTGCACCTTTAAAATCAATCTACAAAAGCGAACTGACATTTTAATTAATTAAGCGTATCAGTATTTTTGCTCTATTCCAGTGCATTAACATTAAATGGAGAATACGCTTGAAAATAATTTTGTAAAATATATCAGAGGAAAAAACCTGTTTCCTTCGTACATAAACCCAAGAAACTACTAAAGTGCCTCCACAACAAACTAGTATGAAATTCATAACATTCGTCCGCCTGTGCTCGTAAATTGCTTGCTATCTTGAAAATTACTTTTGGTCACAATCGAAAATAGCTACACATACTATTACTATAGTTTTTAGAATAATATTTTTACGCACTGGGGTTCTGGTTAAATAAATGTTCCACCAAAGTACAACTTAAAACTTTATCTATCATTTAGAACACAGACAGAACACTTTAAAATTCTTAATTCGCTTCTTCCGCTTCGCTTCAGGTGATCCGTTCGCGGTTTCGCTTCGAGTAGTTCCGATTACTGACTAACTGCCATCTCTGCAACGCTTTTATAGTTGATACGACATCCCTACAGTTATCGAGAATATTTCACACAAGTCGAGTATTGTGTGTTTCCTCTATCTGACAATAGATAGTGTTGTATTACTCGAGCGTTCTAGGTGCTACTAGATCCTTCGATATTCGTTCGACTATTTGGCGATAGATAACAGCGTAACAATATTACGTTAAAACAAATAAAATAAGAGTAGCAACAACTTAAAGGTTTAGTTAGTTAACACGTTGAAATAATGTCACTGAATTCACATAATCAAAATACCAATGCGCAATGTAAATTTACTAACGTAAAAATCACCTCTCAATGAAGGTTCAAGACATTATACAAGTATTCGAGCCCCTATGCAAAATAGTTCGTCTAGTGTGAAATTTTCTTCGTGAGATTTTGTCGATTTATACTTAAGATGCATTGCGGTCAAACTTTAAACAGTTCACAACATTGATTTGAACGCTTTTAAATAACTTTAAAAAGAGTAAAGACGTTAACGTTAAAATAACAATACGTTTTACTGTTCCTTGGTAAATTAAAGGTATACCAGAGGTGTAGTCAGCGACTTGCGGCTTGCATTATGGATGAGGTCAAGGCCTGAATTCAGAGACGTTTCAACGTGCGGTCTCAAACGATTCCGATTGCTTCCCCTTAGCGAGAATTTATACAATTGTACCAGATGTTTATCAACGGCAGTGTTACCTTTGTTAATTTACCTCGTAAATTTGAATTGGTTGAACAAAAGGGAAACTGTTGAATGAAACCGAAATATTTTGTATTTACATACATACTTTTTGCTTATAATTTTTAAGTTCTCTTAAAATCAATAATGTCAATGAATAATCTTATTTTTCAAAATAAAATATACTCTGCTCCTATTTGTTTAATAAATAAGAATTTTTTTTTATTGCTTAGAAGTGTGGACGAGCTCACAGCCCACCTGGTTTTTAGTGGTTACTGGAGCCCATAGACATCTACAATGTAAATGCACCACCCACCTTGAGATATAAGTTCTAAACGGCTACCCCACCCTTTAAATCGAAACGCATTACTGCTTCACGGCAGAAATAGGTGGGGTGGTGGTGCCTACCCGTGCGGACTCACAAAAGGTCCTACCACCAGTGATTACGCAAATTAAAATTTTGCGGGTTTGATTTTTATTACACGATGTTATTCCTTCACCGTGGAAGTCAATCGTGAACATTTATTAAGTACGTATTTCATTAGAAAAATTGGTACCCGCCTACGGGATGTAACTAGAGTGAAATCTATGCATTCAATTGACATCTCGGCATTAAGTCTTCAGCAGTAGGTAGCGGATTGGTTCTATCCCTCGCAATGCTAATGTGCGTGAGCAACAGTGAGCGCTTACCAGCTCAGATGTGCTCATCTGCCTACAAAAGCAATAAAAATAAAAATCTTCTATTGATGATTTTATGGATAGTAATCACTGTTATAAGACTTTTCTACTAACCCGTCTTATGTCTGCGTCTTTAATAATACTAAAATGCACAAATTTGTTTCTTGACTTCTTCTTTTTAAATACATCAATAGAACATTACTTTACAAAGATGAGTTTGTGGGCTCTACGGTGACATCATATTATATAATTAAGTTTTGAAATAAACACAACGACTCCACAATGTATTTTTTTGTTATTTCATATTCACCCAAATGATGCAACGATAATGGGTCTTCCATTATTACAAGAAACTCAGTGACTCTAATGTAACCCGGCGTCAACTGACAATCATCGTCGGATCAAAACACCGAAAGTGTTTCAACAGGGTGCCTCGACGCGACTCGCCTCCTTCACTGCCGGGCCACTCTCGAGTAATCATTTGTGATTTACTCTGTGACAAAAATACTTTTGACTTCATCGTTCTAAGATCATCCAAAAACAAAACATTGGCACATTCTTGTAGTTAAATTTGTTGAATTCGGGTTCTTCATTTATTTCACACATTAGGTACAGTTCAATGTTTCTCATATCAAACTTTGTTTTTTTGACGCGAGTATGGTATCACGAGTAAAAATTGATGAGAAAACCAAGTTTTCTAGTTTCTTTCTTTTCTTCTTTTTTCTTCTTATCTAGTTATAAGTTTCCATTTCAACCCAATTTTCTCATTGCGTACTCTGAAATTCGATCATCCACTTCTCCAGATAATAGAAAGGTGCATCCTTTAAGCACATTTCCACGCTTGAGAAAAGAAAGATTATTTCCATGTTATCTTCAGTAGTTTTCAATCTTTTTACCCGTAACTGTAATCTTTTTGGACAGCATAAAACCATAAAGTTAAGGTTAAAAATCTTGATAAGCTCTTGATTACGCTTTTATTTTCGATCTTAATGACTGTTTAAAATTTGCGGAGCAGAAGTTGACGCTGCAACGAACTAGGACAGACATAGCTTGAATATAGTTAAACGAAAACAGCAAGTTTACTGAACGAAGCAGAAGTTCTTAATGGCAACAGTTACAAAACGCAAATACAATTCGTTACAAGAACATCGCTCTACAAAATTAAAAAAAACGTTTTAAATGAATGTACTAGATTTAAACAGCTATATTAAAAACGAACTCCATTGACTGATAATAAAATGAGATATGACTTCGCATATTAGAGTAACACGAGCCAATCTATTTCGCATTAGAAGCAACATAATTTACGGCTTAAATTATCAAAAGTTTTAAAAATAAAAGTTTCAAAAATAAAATATTTTCACTGCAATTTTTTTCTCTTATATGAAACTAACACTTTCATAAATGAAATTTTATGTAATATACGTAAAATATGAAGTCGCCATTTTCATATCGAATACTTAAAGTAATGAAAATTATAAAAATGAACAGGTCGATACACACAAAATAAACCATGTGGATTTTAGTAATTATAGATTAAAACAAACGAACAAACATGATATGTCCATAAAAATAAGTTAACTTGGCCATATGAGCCACTAGTTTATAATTAAACTAGTGGCTCATATGGCCAAATCATGCTTTTCGTTAACTAATTCATGATATTTACTTTTTAGTTAAGTAGATTCCCAAAGCTTTAAGCCTCTCTCGGTATACCTCTAATGTATGTTAAAAACGATGATTGGTGTTTTGCGTTGAAATAATATCAAATGAGACTTCAATATTGATACCTTCTCTTGTTTAACTAGCTAGTGGTTGATCTATACAATTCTTATCTTTGTAGAGGGCGGGCTTCAGAACAGAAGAGGAAATTACCTTCCTCTTTATTTGTACTTTGAATTAGTCACGTGTTCTGGTTTGGATAAGATAGACGATAAAGCGGTTGAAGCTTTAACCTAATCTTAGGAGGCGGAAGTATCTATATACTATATAATGGTTGTGGTGTATATTGGTTATAATGACTATTTTTATTAGTCGAGGCATGAAATCGTCGGCCGATCAACACAAAAATAAACGAATAGCATCGCTATCACTCTGACACATATTTCCTGTTAAAATCCCTACCGCAAAATTGATGTACGATCCATTTATCAAAACCAATTGAGCTTACATTAAAATAAAATAAATTGTATCGATTAATGAATTGGTAAAATGATCGTAATCGACTTCTCGATGCCGATCCATCTTCGTTTATAACTGAAACATATTCACACAATGCAAAGTCCGCTTAACATATTTGACCTTAAAAAACTATTAATAGTTGACAGAAATTAAATTTACAATCGCAACTAATCACTTCCTATCCGTAAACGTCTTGGCACACGGCACACACGAAGTTCCAATTAAAAAACAACATCACGACGAAGGTTCGCTTTGAAATCGGTATATTCGTAAAGAAAAAAAAACGGGAATTATTCGTTAAGTGGATGTGTGATTTAATGTGAATTTCGTATGCTAGCTACCGTTGGTGGTAGTGCGGCCGTCATAATTAACCTTGTCTTCTGAACACGATCGTGATCTTGACAGTAGAACACGCAACAATGATCGTGAAATATACTAGATAGTTTTTACTCACGTTATTTTAGATTAAATTTATTTAATTGTTTATAAATTTGAGAAAATTACGTCATGTATTTTATCACACAGCCGAGTCCCGTTCTTTTCAGAAACATTCGACAGGCTTTTTAACTTTAATTTTTTTTCACTTTTTTTTTATTTTTTTTTTATTTAATTACGTTTGCTAATAAGCAGGCATATGAATTACGATGGCGGGATCAGTTGAAATACAAGATTTTTAATTTAAGTGCCAGTTGTATTATGATGTATGCTGATCATTTTGAGTAAACTTATAATTGGAAAACTGATTATGAAGAAGTTAAATTAGCGTGGATAATAATAATAAAAAAAATTGGAAAATATTATAAATTTTGTTAACTTTCATCGTTGTGTATAGTCTCTAAAACTATTAAGCATGCGAAACGTCGGAAATATTGGTACGAAATTAATAAACGCGATAATCTCGCGTAATCGTAAAAATAATTTTAAATATATTTTCGATTCCCGAAAAACGAGGAAAATATTAAATCAACATTAGATTTCAAATTCAAAACTGGAAGTCAATAATTTAATACCTAAAAATCAATAGCATTATAACTATAAGAAAAAAAATTAATAGCATTAAGATAAATAAAATCGGATCGTCGTTTCCAGTAATGATAATATCATCTGTGGTTTTGTCAGGGAAACCATGTGACACGGTTATTACTAGAGATTGGCTCCAGCACTACTAGAGCGACAACCAAGCCAGCTGTTTGGCTGGCGGCCAGATCTGAACCAGATGACTGACGAACAAAAAATCGCTAAATTGTAAATAGTTGACAACATCGAAATACCTAATTCGAATTCCAGCGTAAACATTCCTAGACGTAATTGAGAACGATTCGATTTTCACTTTGCTTTGTAGTAGCAAGATATTCGTTTGGAAAGAATGTTCATATTTGATGAATGTAGCTCCGAAATAAAGATTACATTTTCGTACTAGATACACAAACTAACATTGATGTCGGTCACTTCAGATACGTGAAGAACGTTAACGGTAATAAAAATTTGTTCGATTTTTTTACGTGACAACGTCTTATAATTCGATGGAGCCGGCTGTACGCACGAAAAAACATGACTCATGCGGTGTTACCTCACTCTGAGGCGTTCCATTTAAGGCTTGAAGTGCAAGCGAGAGCGCGCCATTTACCTCCTTCTCAATATCCATACAAAATATCTATCAAACATATAAAATTAAAATTTTCTTTTGAAAAATAAAACCATTCCATCAGTATTTTCTTATGACGTTGTCACGTTCAACTATCGTCAGTAAGCCGACTTTACAGACAACCGATTTTATTTTTATTACATGCTGAATCTTTACGCAAATAAGTCTTACGTAAGGCTTGATTGATGTTAACAGAACAATTACAAAGGCACTAAGCCCTATGTAATGTCAAGTATACTGATTCAATAAAAGCAAATCTATGGTTAAAAAAATATATTTTTCAACATAACAAGGTTAATGTTCACAGTGTTTTCAGTATCGTTCAATCTATTTTTAATATGCGTTAAGTGAACCGAAAAAAACAGTGTTCTGCCCTTTTTATTGCTTTTATGAAACGGGTATCGGCACTCAATTAAAATTTCGATTAAAGGGTCCGTGTTTAATAGCTTTATCTTAAATAAATGAACAATGAAAAGTTAAGGGTCACTTTTATTTACAGATTCCCCAATGTTTTTGTTACATGGACGTTTATGTTCGTATGTTGATTTAGAGACTAAATTTCTCATACAAAGGGCAAAATAAAATAAAACAGAGTCTAAAGTTATATTGTCAATGGGGTTGGCCGGTTAAAGCTTTTCTCAGATGTCGCCAGCGTAGCTTGTTCCCTTGTCACAGAGAGCCGCCATTTTGTGTGTTTTGCGTTCGTGATATTTCGGCATTTTGTGACTTTGATACGATTCTTATTACTTTCTAAGTAGTGCTAAACAGTTTTACAACATGTATTCCAACTGGATAGTAAAAGTATTAAAGGAGGAGTTGAGAAAACGTGGTGCATCTTTACGAGAGAAAAAAGCGGATCTTGTCGAAAGGTACAATGTTGATGTTTTATTTTAACTTAGAAAACTTCTCTCAAACTGTTTCCGGTAGCTATTATAATAATAATATTAAATTATGTACCTTAGGAACTTTATTCCTTGTAGCATGTGCAAAAAGAATTGTTCTTATTACACACATTACCTACCAACTAATGTATTATTTTACTTTTTTCAGATTAGAGCTTTAAGACCAAAATTTTAATTTTGAAACAAAATGAAAAAAAGTGCTCTAGCAAAATATGCTAATATATATGGTTTGCTAGTGGAGCCATGTGGCATTTTCATTAGCCATGAGCGCCCATATCTTGCTGCATCTCCTGATGGTGTGTTGGTCGAAGAAACTATAATTGAAGTGAAATGTCCATACGCTAGCAGAAAACATGAAATAAATATAACAACGGTGCCTTACTTAGAACAATATAACGGGATATTGTCTCTAAAAAAAACCTGCCCATATTATTATCAAATCCAAGGGCAGTTAAACTGCTCAGGCAAAACATACTGCAACTTGGTCATTTACACAAGGAGATCAAAGTGATTTATGTTGAAAAAGACAATAATTTTATAAATAATATGTTAAATAAATTAGATACCTTTTATGAAAATATTTTCAAAGAAGCGTTGTATGAAAAATATCTGTATTATAACTATACACACTTGTCGAAATAAAAAATCAGGAATATTTTTAATTATTTTTATTGACAATTCCTTCTCTAAAATTACATAACATTACACATATGAAAAATATTTTAGATGCTAAAGGTACATAAAAATGATTTAGTTTATTTTTTAATATTAAATAAGTTTTTGTTAGCCCTATTAATCGTTCTATGTGAACCCTCTGACTAGCTAATTTTTGATTTATCTTTAACTGAACACATGGGATTTGTGATTTACCTTTTAAACAAGATGGGATATTTATACTAATTCCTTTAGAGGCAAACAGATCCTGTACATTAAAACCTCTGTCTGCCATAATACTATCTCTAGAATAACAAATCTGCAGCAGTAATCGTTCTACTATCTGTCGATCACTTGCAGAACCAGCGTAGCCGTTTGAAACATATGATAATAATCCCCCTGGTGAAGCTCCTACCAAAAATTTCAAGGTATTTTTATGTTTATAAGAACTAAATGACGCTTTTTGAGCATCAGGTTGACTAGGCTTCTGTATGCCTATTTCAGTCCCATCTATAATCACCCTTGTGGAGGGATAATGTGTTCTATTAGGCATATAATAATTTACTAAGCTGCGGCTAGGCCAAATGTCAATTAGGCTCCAGATATCACTGACAAAATTTATCCATGTTACAACAATATTTATTGTGATTCTTCTAAGCTTCATTAGTAACATTAAAAATTGATCTTCCATTGATATGCTGACCACTCTACTCCAGCAATACCTTATATCATTTGCCATTGGCAAAAGAGTGATTAAAACTAATAAAAACTTAGATGCTGTTTCCAAACCGGTGTAGTATTGCACTGTCTCATCGTCTGCAAGTAATAGCTCTGTAGAGAACAATCTTAATATATTGGATGTTTGAGTTCCAATAGTAAGATGATGCCTTCTAATTGTTTCATCTATACTAGAGTTATTATTTTCTATTAGAATTTCTTGAGAGACATTTGAATCAAAATGCACATTGCTGTGTTCTTCAAGGGGTACTATATCTTCACAGTATTGGGAAGTGTTGGGCAGGCTAAAAAGCTGTTTTTTAAGGTTACGAGTTTGTAGCCTTTGTTCTCTACTTTTTGTTTCTTCAGAAACTGGTTTCATATTCCATGAAAATATAGATGGTACAGCACCTTTCTTTAGATATTTATGTTGATGTTTGACACCTACAACACAAAGAAAAGCATTTAAATATACTTTCACAACGAAACCTGACCATAGTTTCAAAATATTTGTTAATACAATGGATGCAGCGATTTAGATAGAACTTTCAATAGTAACAGCTGATAATGAACAACAGCTCATGAGAAATGTGTTTCCTCCAGTCTGATTTTGTGTTTGTTAAACCTTACAGCATAAATCTACTTGCAAAATATGTTAGCAACTAATAGTGTGCCTAACTAATTATTTTTGGATTTTTTTTATAAGAGAACAAAGATGTGTGCTACACCTAGTCATGCATTATAAATATTTGACAGAAAGAAGCATACCTGTGTATTTACTAATGTTTTCATAGTCAGATTCCACAAAGTGTTTACGACATAACCTCGAACTTTTTGTGGGAGTACTTTATTCGCGTCAAATGGCCTTTAACCACAGTCTTCCAATTTTCTTGTCCTTCGGAAATTGATGTACTCCAATTTCTGAGCATATTGGCACAAAACAACCCGTCATTGTGTTTAAAATAATTTTTAATCAAAAATTCCAATACAAATATTGAATGTTATGGGAACAATGCACACCAGCGCCACTTTGACAGTTGCCAACCCCATTGAGGCAACTCAAACAAAATACAAATTGAAATTTAATGCTCTTTTGATTCGAAAACATTTCTATTCGCATTAAATTATTTCTTTTCCATTAGATTTAATTTCAACATAATTCCACGATCGTTTGAAGAATAGCAAATTCTCTTTATAAGATACTTGTTACTTACTTTTATATTGTGTGCGTAGGTCGTGTTGGCAACTATTATGGGTTTGTCTACAAAGCTTCTTATTTAACTACTAGCGACGCGCTCCGGTTCCGCTCGGGTCTTTAACAAAAATTTCAACAATATTTGACGTTGTTTTAAATAGAAGAACACTTATTGCGGCATAACTATAATAGTTAGACATATGCTGTCGCGACACTTTTTATAAATAATAATGTGTTCTACAAAGTCGTAGTACATTATTTTATTATATCATCAATAGTTTTCGCAGGGTACGCGATGTAAAGAATATTTTAGATAATTTTTTTACACCTTGGGTTACATTATTGGAGTTTTAGTAAGGATCTCTAATTTTTTCAAAAAAGATTATAGCCTATATCACTCAGGAATAGTGTAGCTTCCAAACAGTGAAATAATTTTTCAAATCGGTTCAGTAGCTTCTGAGCCTATTCAATACAAACAAACAAACAAATATTTCCTCTTTATAATATTAGTATAGAAGTATAGATATAGATAATACCTACACACACTATACATTTAAGATTTTGTATTGTAGACTTGACATTTTATAAAGATACAAAGATTTATGTTGTCTGCAATGTCATGTCTGGAATACAACAGACAATACATCAGCTTTAAGTTTACCAAC
The DNA here is from genome assembly GCF_030267445.1 of Bombyx mandarina. Lineage (NCBI taxonomy): Eukaryota > Metazoa > Arthropoda > Insecta > Lepidoptera > Bombycidae > Bombyx > Bombyx mandarina. Next base: position 7,328,431 of record NC_143228.1, on the reverse strand, counting down.
TTTAACGCATTGTGACGATCCTACATATTGCTAAGAAGTAATCGGATATGATGTTTAAGACAGCTTCAATTCCAAATCAATTAAAACTATATCTATTGTCGTTGCATGATGTCTCTGTCTGTCTATTTCAATCACTAAACTACTCTTGAGTCGGGGAGGGAGGGGGGGTGAGCCTACTGAATCCCTACAAACGATGACACTGTAAACTTTACCGAATGCCTACTCATTAAACGGATCACCGCAGGACGCATGTCGAATAATTAGTGAATTCGTACAACCCCTAATTAGCTCTCGCTGTCAAGTCATTAAACGACCACGGGTTTCTATTTTTAGATATTTTCAGGCGTCGGTTGGTGAAAACTGGAGGCGTTCAAAGATGATGAAATAATATAAAAATATTCCATTAAAGTTCCGCGCTTGACTTAAGCATCATTTTCTTTGTTTAGGTGCGTAATATTTCAGGTTTATTGGCTAACGAGAGGCTTTCGACGCGGTGACAAAAAAAATGCGAACATTCACGTAATCTCTTGACGTAAACAAAAAAGAACTGTAAAAATAAAATAAAAAAACTTTGTGATTTTTTTTATCAATACGTATACGTGCAGCTAGATCTGATTTCTTAAAACAAGCTCATGACCAACCTGGCTGAACGTTAAGTGGTTTGTGAAAACTATCGGCAGAACTCCGAGATGAATTACTTTGGAATAACGGGTCTCATCCCATAATCGAAGTTTGATTTGTTCGTGACAAAGACATACACTTCAGAAACTTAAAATCCGTTTAGTAGACAGAAATTTTAATACTAATGAAAAATTAAAAATGTATCTCTCTTTACAGCATAAACATTTCTTTATCCCTAACCAGTGAAGTGATTCGTGAATTGCGGTTGGGTTAGACAATACTTTGGGGGTATACGACAAAGGAAATATCTTCCACCGAGTGGGTGGGTGATCATGCTCGGTAGACCGGCGGTCCGAATGTTTTTGTTCGATACTTGTATATATGCAAGCTTATCTTGAAAATGTCGTAAGCGAGATTCAGGCATCTGTCAAATATCTTGTGTTCTGGCAGTTGTATTGAGGCAGTAGCCATCACTACTGCCTCAATACCATTGCTAAATATACCTGTGTGCCCTAAATTTCAAGTCAAGGCAATGAACGCTGCCCACACACTCTACAATGTTGCGTTTCTTATAATGTGGTACTTAACACCTAGTGAACCGTTAACTGATCTGCCGGAGTAGGACAATATAAAACGGAATTCTAAATACAATATAAGAATGCATACAATATAAACAAAAAGGAAAAACCATATCTATATAATATATAAAAATGAATTGCTGTTCGTTAGTCTCGCTAAAACTCGGGAACGGCTGGACCGATTTGGCTAATTTTGGTCTTGAATTACTCGTGGAAGTCCAGGGAAGGTTTAAAAGGTACATAAATATGAAAATCTTCAATATTAAACAGAAATAACAATTTGTTTTAAGTTTATTTTATAGAAAAGTTTAGGTCTTTTATTTATCGACTGAGGCACTACGAAGTCTGCCGGGTCAGCTAGTACTAATAAATTTTTGTTTATCAATTTAAATTTCATGTGTCGATGACCACTGTACTATAATTTTATCACAGACCAAGGTATTCCACTTACTTCTACCTCTGTGACGCATAGAGCGTAACATAGTAAGCAAAAGTCGAGCGTTGGTCAGATCGTTAATCATTTCAATGCGTCGCACAGCCTCCCAGAGGTATCATTCCTTCCACTCTAACAACGACGTATCAACAAAGTTGTTTTATTTACTTATTGCTTAAATGGGTAAAGTATGGGCGAAAGTACATATATGTAGTAAAGTTTTTACCGAAGGTCATACACATCACATTATAAATTTCCCGACCACCTTGAGACATGGGATCGAAGTCTCCATTAAATTGTATAAAAGCTGTCCAATCTGTCATCTGTCCAATGTTAAACTCGAACCGATGACAGCCTTTTTTTATGATTGAAGTATTACTGGTAGCCTGGAGGCCTTTCCTGTTTCACCAGGGCAGGTGGACGAGCAAGGCTCAGCCAGGAGGGGTGGGATTTGCTAACAGCTACCGGAGCGCCTCCGAAGAAGATCTAACAACTCAAGAGTAGCTGCTTCGCGAATGAATCTACTATCGAATCGAAATCGCGACCCGCTGAGAAGATCCGGCGAGAAACTCAGCGGGCTGACGCATGGGTTAGACTGCACGTCGAAGTCTTTGCCGATGACAGCTCAGCGGCAGAAATAAACAGAATGAAGCTATCTATCCGTCTTGGTATACACCCTGACACTGTACTGGTATTTGCTTACCAGTACTTTGTTATAACTCTCAGAGAACACTGCCGTCCATTTGTTGGTAAAGTCAGCTCTTACGACACCCACGGGAAAAAACATAGGTACGGGGTAGTCACAGCGGAGCGCGACGTAGTTATACTAGTTAGGAAAATATAATAAAATAAACCAGATCTTTTAATATGCTTATTATTACTGAAATAATTAAAGTAATTTTATTACTGATAAGTGTCTCTTGACAAATTGTATATTACTTTCAACATTATATACATACCTATAGTTTTAATAAATATCAATATCTAAATCTAATCGTAACCACACTTATCTGATATACAGCATTTTGTTATTTCACTAATGTTTTTTGAATTTTAAGTAAACAGAATAATTCATGTATATTGTAATAACTTTGTATCGGTGTTCATAACGCACACATGTTACCTTTTCTATTTGAATTTGCACAGCTACCTAAAATAAATTGCCGAAAGCCAAACGGTTACATATTGTACAGTAGTATTTCCATGTTAAATTGTATCTTTTCTATTTTGTATAACCTTCACTACATAGTATAAAACAAAGTCGCTTTCTCTGTCCCTATATCTGTCTGTCCCTATGTATGCTTAAATCTTTAAAACTACCAACGGATTTTGATGTGGTTTTTTTAATAGATAGAGTGATTGAAGAGGAAGGTTTTATATGTATAATAAAATCAATTAAACAGTAGAGAAATCAATAATAAATTACAGTTTCCGAAGCGAAGCGAGGGCAGGTCGCTAGTAAATGATAAAGTAAAACCCAAATACCTCCATTTCGATATAATCTCTCACAATAATCAGAGTGATATAACAATGACTACGTACATTTAACATATTGAACAAATGCGTTATGTGTGAGCTAAAAAGTCGACTTAACATTTCGGTTATACACAAATGTTATTGCATGTCCAATAGTTTGATTGTAGCGTGAGAACAAACCACATGTTTAATTCCACACACGGCTCCAGTAAAAACACTGTTAATAAGCGCTTTGTCAAAAGCATTTTTATCTTTTTTATTGTGATAATGGCGTTTTCAATGAATTTCATTATTATAGTGTCGTGTATATATTTCTGATATTAGACTGAAAAAAAAAAAACTTTTTTTCAAGAGTCCTTGTTCGTGAAGTTATTATATAATGTTAAAATATAAACATAGTGTATGATTCCTGGCTTGCTTTTCTTTAATCTCTATATATAAAAATGAATTGCTGTTCGTTACTCTCGCTAAAACTCGAGAACGGCTGGACTGATTTGGCTAATTTTGATCTTGAATTATTTGTGGAAGTCCAGAGAAGGTTTAAAAGGTAGATAAATATGAAAATGCTCGGAATTAAATAAAAATAACAATTTTGTTTTTCCTTTTATGTGTCCCCCGTCGGACGGATTCCTTTTCTTTGTTATAAATTTATTTTATACACAAGTTTAGGTCTTTTATTTATCGATTGAGGCACTACGAAGTCTGCCGGGTCAGCTAGTACATCATAAAATTTACTGATACCGAATAATATAATTATTTAAGTATTCCAGTTTTGCACGTTTTTCGCATTTAAAAATTATAAACTCTTTATACGCTTAATAAAGATAAAACACCAACAAAAACGACCCTAACAACGTTTTGTTTTGATTCGCGTATTTTATTTCATCATAAATCTTTTCAAACGACGACAGTAAAACGAGAACAATTGAATAATTAAAAGCTCAGTGAAACTGCATAGCAAGGTAGGTTTTTGCTCCGCGACATTATACAGTCACCCGCTTAAATAATTGATGTTGTATTTCCTTCTGTTCGTTTGCTATTTATTTATTTATTTATGTGCACACAAAAAAGGAAGGCATAATACAGAGTAATAGGAAAATTATGTACAAAGGCACTGCTTATTTCTTTAAGAAATCTCTTCCAGCAAGCCTGCGAGAGGATAATGAGAATAATAATTAAAAGTGATGAGTTTGCTATTTAAATTGTTATTTGAATTTAGTCAAATTTATTGGAGCCCTGAAGTTATTAGCGAACCACTGGGTGACTTTCAGTTTTTTTTAGCTTTCTTTAGTACATTCGCTACTTAAGATGCTTACAATATAGCGGTAGGTAATGCATGAATAAATAATTCACCAGTTTTGCAGCATAATGAATAAAACCTAATTATTTTTTTAAGTACTCGAACTATAAAACTAAATCATGTCTACATAATGAATTATTTCGTTAGTGTTTGTTAACTATGCATGCAAAATCCGTGAGCTATTGTTCTAGCAAGCAAATGTCACGTTGCTTTTGCATGCAAAATTGTCCGCGACAATTTGATTGTTATACATATAACATTCGCTGGATATTGCATATATGAAATTTATGGTCGAAGATATTTACGGCATAGTGATATTTAATTGGTTCAGTAACAACACATCTGCTTCGAATGGGAAGTGAGTTGAGAAAAGAGTTTTTTAACTGATTTAATTAATTGTTTTTTTTTTGTTTTTTATCAATTATTTTGGAACGAAGTTCCTTATCGCGCGTTGTGAAAGGGGGCTAGACGGAAAAAATTCTTACGAAAAGTTGTCACGACACTTTTTAGATCCGTCATTCTGACCAATCAACGTGTAGGCGCTTATCGCGTGACATTGCTCGTATCCGATTGGTCCGCGTAATGAGTACAGTTTCTCGAGATGGCGTTTCAACAATAGTAGTTCATAGTATTGTTTTTTTCTTCTTCATAATGCCGTAATTTATTATTATAACTTAAACAAACATTACAATTCCTTCACTAATTAATCGAAAGGAACTTCGTTCCATCCGGGTGTCCCTTGACACCTCTGAAGTTTTTTTTATTTATAAAAAATAATCGTAACACAACCGATCAACAATTTTGAAAGCCCTTTTTTTTCTTCCTAGAATAAGGTGTTAAAATTTCTCGATAGGCATAAAGCGCGTTAATAGCGAAGCTCTGTGGCTAAATGCTCCGATTTTATAATAACAATTGTTTCCGATTGTTGCAATGATTGTAAAGCATATAACATTCGCTGGATATTGCATACGAGGGCTGCACTAAAAGTATCGGGAATGGAATATTTCCACTGTTCCTGTCATATTAAAATCTTTTTAATTGAAAACTCCTTGGTTTTAAAAATCGAATACCCTTTATTTATTTAAAAAAAGATTCTCGGTCGTGTCACGAGGTTTTGTCAAACTTATTTAGTCGTTGAGAAAATGAAATTGACTCGAGAAAATTCAAGAGCGATGATTTATTATGACTTTCGAAGTGGTTTAACACAAAAACAGTGGGTTGACCGGATGATTTCTGCATTTGGTGATGAAGCCCCATCCAAAACCACAATTTATCGCTGGTTTGCTGAGTTTCAACGTGGATGTGTCAAGCTCAGTGATGATCCCCGTCAAGGTCATCCAAAAACTGCAGTCACCCAAGAAAACGTTGATGCTGTGCGTAAGCTGATTGAAGAAGATCGACATGTGACATACCGCGAAATTCAGGCAACTTTAGACATTGGCATGAGTCAAATACAAGTAATCTTGCATGAACAATTAGGTGTAAAAAAGTTGTTTTCCCGATGGATACCGCATTCGCTCTGTGAAGAGCAAAAAGCGGCTCGCGTTACTTGGTGCGTCAGAACTCACGAAAGATTCCACGTAGGATCCTCAAATGCTGTATACAACATTGTATCAGGTGACGAAACCTGGATATACGCGTACGAACCCGAAACAAAAAACCAGTCACGAGTTTGGGTGTTCGAAAATGAGTTAAAGCCAACAAAAATTGTTCGTTCACGGAGTGTTGCAAAAAAAATGGTGGCCACGTTTGTCTCCAAAACCGGCCATGTTACGACTATTCCTCTTGAGGGACAAAGAACGGTTAATGCAGAATGGTATGCTAGCATTTGTTTGCCACAGGTCGTTTCTGGACTCCGTAAAGAGAACTGCAACCGCCGCATCATCTTCCATCACGACAATGCGAGTTCTCACACCGCGCACAGAACAAAAGAGTTTTTGGAGCAAGAAAACAGAATTATTAGACCATCCGCCGTACAGCCCCGACCTAAGCCCTAGTGATTCTATACTTTCCCTAAAATAAAGAATAAATTGCGTGGACAGAGATTTTCATCACCTGAAGAAGCTGTGGACGCCTACAAAACGGCCATTTTGGAGACCCCAACTTCCGAATGGAATGGTTGCTTCAATGATTGGTTCCATCGTATGGAAAAATGTGTCAAATTTCGCGGAGAATACTTCGAAAAGCAATAAATACATTTTAAAATAGTAATGTTGTGTCACTTCGTTAATTCCCGAAATTTTCAGTGCCGCCTAGGTATATGAAATTTATGGTCGAAGATATTTACGGCATAGTGATATTTAATTGGCTCAATAACAACACATCTGCTTCTAATGGGAAGTGAGTTGAGATATAAGTTTTTTCACTGATTTAATTAATTGTTCTTTTTGTTTTTTTATTTATTTTAATTGATTTTTTTAACTGATTTTTTTATTTATAAAAAATAATCGTAACACAGCCGATCAACAATTTTGAAACCTCTTTTTCTCTACCTAAAATAAAGTGTTAAAATTTCTCGTTGGACATAAAGCGCGTTAATAGCGAAGTTCTGTGGCTAAATGCTCCGATTTAATAATAACAATTGTACCCGATTGTTTCACAAAGTTTATTTGGAAATTATTGCCTCTGGTAATGAACGGCAATAAATGGTGTGAACGAATAAGATGAAAAAAAATTAATAAGCGAATACGAAGAAATACGACATGAAAATTTACTTGTATCTAATCATTAGGCATTTTCATTTCGGAGGGTATAGCATACGCTTTTGCAAAACCAATTGCATCTTTGATACAGGTGAGCGGCGATATAAAATGCATAACAGGTGATATAAAATGGTGTCAAAGTGTCAATAGATTTCAGTAACCATTCGAAGCAAGCCATGAGCTCAGCTGCCGGTTCATGGTAACAAAAAAGACAGAACCTATCAAGAAATATATCATTGTCAATTTCAAATTATGAGTTCCCTTTTTTTGGACGAAAGAGAAAGAAGACGCTTAAATTATTTATAATATGTTATAACAAACTAGCGACCTGCCCTCGCTTCGCTTCGGAAACTGTAATTTATTATTGATTTCTCTACTGTTTAATGGATGTTATTATACATATAAACCTTCCTCTTCAATCACTCTATCTATTAAAAAACCGCATCAAAATCCGTTGCGTAGTTTTAAAGATTTAAGCATACATAGGGACAGACAGATATAGGGACAGAGAAAGCGACTTTGTTTTATACTATGTAGTGATTCAGGAAGTTGTAGAATGATAATAGCTTAATATTGTATTACACAATGCTGGTGACCTTATTCTGTAACTTGGTTGTTGTTTGATATTACAGACAAACAAATTACGTTGTAGTCATGATTTCACTTTGTAAATTCATAAACATTGCAACGTCTACACTAATTAAATCATTAATCATCCTATTGATTCACGAACTGTGTCTGAATTTATGTATTCTCAATTAATCTTCAAAGCAATCAGCAAATTCAAAGTACGTGGGAAGTCCCAATAAAGTATCTATAGAAACAGAAGTGAACAATTCGGAAAATTTCAGAAGGGAACATTCAAATCGATTTTTAAAGGAAATTTTACTAGAGTTTTCCAATTTTGTGTCGGACATGATTATTGTATATCTTTCTAAGCCAATATGTAAATACAACCACATACATACAACCTATGTGAAAAAAAAATACAATTAAAGGTATAGTAAATAATGCAGCAATGAAAAGGTTTTGTGGGTAATTAATGAAGTTGATATGTGAAGGAGAGCTTAACTAATTTTCTAATTTAAAGTTATACGGTCTAAAAGCTAATTTCATTAAATCCTAATATTCCTACTACTAAAGCCGAACATAAGCTATCTATACAACATGCGGTCATCAAAAACGACCTGCAGACATAAATAGTACATTATTGTAATAACTCAATGGATGACACGTAGAAATAGGACAGCATGTCTCAATAAAACCATTGGCAACCACGAGTGAAAAAGAGAGAAGTATAAAATTATGTCGTAGTGCGTCGACTCGTGGCCTTACCGTACTAGAAAATGCATGGAATAATAAAATTTTGACGTAATATTTTATAAATGCAATTTGTGAATTGCTTAAAATAATCGAAATAAAAGGAACGAAATTAGTTATATTAAAATTTACAAATGATATTATTATTTAATTATATGTTAGAGGAAGAGAATATGTTATAGGAATTCTGAAAGTGGCACCTGTGACAGAGAAGTGGAGAAGTGCGCGTTTGGGATGGTATACACATGTGATGAGACGAAATGAAAATGAGGTTGGTAAGAGAGTGTTAACCATGAATGTGGAAGGATATAAAGGAAGAGGTAGACCTAAAAAGAAATGGATGGATTGCGTGAAAGATGATGTGTGTAAGAGGGGAGTGAGCGAAGAAATGTTATATGATAGAGGAGTATGGAAGGAGAAAACATGTCGCGCCGACCCCAGGTGACTGGGAGAAGGGCAGGAGAATGATCAATATTTAATTAGTCCTCTTTGATACATGTTGCTTGTGTATACGATTGTCACTAGTTAAGAGTACAATCACATGAGCACATAGTAAATATTTTACAATAGCTCATAATTAACTTTTTCTTTTCTTTTCTTATAGTACTTTTTAACAGCACGGGCTAAAACGAACTGATTGTTTTCGTGACTGACCATTCAAAATGTAATATATTTTCGAAGAACCTCTGAAAATTGCACAAAAAAACTGTGTAGCTTAATAACTCATTAAATAGTGAGTTCACAATTGATTCCAAGGTGTATAGCGTTATTTTCTTGAATCTGCACCGTGTTGCGATGAGAGCGATAATTAATTTTGAGCCAGTTACTGGGGCGTGTAAATAATACCATATTAAAGGCCTAATAATAATAAAAAAATATGTTGCATAGCGCAGACGCATGCAGTGATGACTAATATATTTAAATTATGGAAGCGAAGTAAAATAATGAAACACAACTGAAATCAAAGTAAAAACATGTGACTCACATGTGTTTCTTGAGGGCGTTTTCAATGTGACATTAATTTAAATAAATGAAGTCGCAACAATGATATGTATTATGTAGATGATATCGACGTAATATAGTATTTGTTGTTTTTATAATAAATGGAAATGCGAAGTTGTATATCAGTGTGTGGTGATGCGTTGTATGTTGGATAATGAATGTAATGCTAAAATAAGAAGAAGCGAAAGCGGAAATGACAACAATTAAAATTAAAATTTTAGTAATATAAATTTAAGTTCGATTTCAGTCCGTAGAGATTTTAATCGTGGTCCGTGATTTAAGTCCGTAAAGGTTTGAATAGTTTTCCGTAGTTTAAATTTGAACTGTGTTGAAACAAAGAACGAGCAAAAAATGCGGTACCTACACCAGTTTTATTTTCTGGTAACACAGTTTTACAACACGCAAATTTTACAACTACCCTACGTTTATAGATATTGAACAAAATTATTAAGCATTTTGGGCTTTTAATCCAATTACAATTTAGAAATTCTAGTGGAAAAAAGAGCGAAATGCACAAGGAATTATAACGACTATATTTTTAATTAATATGTAAATAGATAACGCAACACCACAAAGGAACACGAGCGAACATTTATTCAGCGAGTATTCTCCCCCATTGAATTTTGTAATTTGAAATACCATACACCTTGTAACAAAGTATAATAGCACGAACAGTTATAGATCGATGACACGCGGAAAGTGTTCGTAGTGGTCTGTGTATTTTAGTGATAAAAGCTTTACAATAAGCTAGGACAGCCGAGTTGAACGACCAGCGTCACAACGTTTTTAATAACAATCGATCGTTGTAACAGTCAAGCTAGACTTATATAAGGTATTGAATATTTGGGTTTAGGTAGTTTTGCTTCAGACAGTTTCACTCAATGTTAGATCGGACTATATTTTTCGCTCCATAAAAAATATGTTATGTTTGGATTTCGAATTGTTCGATTTTTTTCATTTTAATATAAGTATGTAGAATAATTCAGTTGTGTCACATTTTCACCTCAAGTACAACTTTAATCTTCAGTATTATTTTATGTCGTTTTATCATTGGGCTACCTAACTAAAGCTTAAAGCTAAATAGGCTCGGTATCTGTCCACCGAAGTCAATGAATCTGTTTTGTTTTCTCATGATTTTTGAAAGACCGGTATCATTATGATTTTCAGTTGTGAATTGAAATTATTAGTTAACGTCGATCCGTGTTGTCTATTATTGACACTAATCAAGTTATTTGAAATGATTAAAATATCGTAGTTTTTAAACATATTATATCAGAATCATTTTAAGGTATGGTAAGAGAGAATATTTCCATACAACTCAATAGAGTTAAGACGTTTAAAATTAAGTAACCAGTCATCTTTGCGTATCTTCAGCTTGTTCAAATGAAAATAAATATAAGACTAAAGCATAAAATAATTACTTTAGCGTTCTTTCACACTATTCACGGCACTGCATAAATTAAATATTTTCCCAGTCTGAGTGCTGGAATGTATACCCTTAAATAATGCGGAACATTCAACAATTACTGCGCATTGGACGTCTCGACTTGTTTTTTCCCTACCTATGCTGGTAACATAGGGGGTATGCCAGCGAAATCAGGTGAGTGTCTTTGACTTTGATGGTAACACCCATTTTTATCGCATCAGCTTGACTAAAAACAAAACAAATTCGCATGAACATAGTGCACAACACTACAGAAATATTCAATGATGAAATAGACAGTAAATCACAGAGCTTGAGTATTCAGGAGTACTTTGCCGTTTCGCCCGCGGCCGGTTCGTTCCACGGAAATGGGACAGACGCAATCTCACGCTCTTAAAGAACCACGAGCTTCTTTATCCTTTCAATTGCTCATCTATATCTAAAACAGAAGCGATTTTGTAAGAAAGAATGTGACGTATCAATACTTGATTACGTATATATTTGTCTACAAGGACGTTAGACTTTTGATTGCTAGCGATTAAAGACAGCGTGATGACAAAAAAATAATTGGGCCTAACTGATGATAATTATTACAATTTGACAATCGTTACTTGATGTTCATAGAATCTATTTCTATATTATATTACTTTTATACAAAACTCAAAACCAAAATAAACATTTCAGTTTATCAATGACAATGCCTACCTGTACATTGACTACAAAGTTGAATGTTTTCTAAAGGTCTTGTTTATATCTTCAAAATAATTATTTGTTTTTAAATTGATTTTTACGGGAGTGTGGTTATTTTTTAAAGGGCACATGTATCTATCAAATTATAATTTTCTCTCCTGCTACGAATATTGGAAAAATACGAGACAACAACCAACGATTCGACCCTAAAAGAACTTAATATCCCTCAAAGGTCAACGGTGCAATCCAGGATTCTTCAATATTTTAGACACGTATCGCGACGGCCAGCAGTTTCTATCGAGGAACTTGTTGTTCAGGGTAGGGTCAAGTAAAAGATCTCGTGGACGAAACCCCATGCGCTAGACTGATCAAGTGAAAGACCTTACCGAAACCCCACTTAACGAGAGCGCCAAGCCTAAGCTCGCGAACTATAGAGATGTTCTCTCGAGGATTTAATAAACAACGATTCCACATGACCACGACTGCTCTGCCAATAGCAACAGACTATGATGAAGAGACAAGTACACCCTGATGTCGGATTTCAATAACTTCAATAAGGATACTGGACTCTAGCTGTAAATTCAAACCAGAGGTGTAGTTCACAAGCCACAAAGGTTTGTGGTACATAAGCTTTATGATTTTCTTTATACGACGTTTTAAAAATGACGTCTAATGGGTGGCCGTGGCCGCAAATGTGTCAAATTTGAAACAGTTAAATTTGTTTACAAAATATTCTTCTATGATTTTGATGTCTTAACTTTTTATTAAGAAAAAAGTCCAGGGAAATTTTTTTCTGCACTGAAGCCAATTATAAAATTTAGTTGGAAAATAAAAACCGACACATGCAATGAATTGATTTTGTTGATTACTGCTATAGATAAATAGATGAGTTCGTCTGACATAAAGTCAGCGGTAGGTAGGCAGCGACTTGGCTCTGCCCCTGGCATTGCTGACGTCCATGAGCGACGGTAACCACTCACCATCAGGTGGGCCGTATGCTCGTCTGCCTGCTCGGGCAATAAAAATAAAAAAGTCATTATCGGGGCCCTTTGAGACACTGAGTCGAAATTTCAACTGTTTCTCATCTCTTAAAACATGGCTGTCTTGTCCATTAAGCCATAACTATTCATAATATAATAATAAGTTCTTCGAGCAGAAATAAAAATGATGGCAGTGCTTACCTATGCAAGCTCATAATACACTAAGAAGTAACGCCTACATTTATTATAGAAAAGTCAATCCAAATTACGTGAATGAGAGAAATAGCATAGACATAAAATCACGACGTGGAACAGTGAATACTTTGTTAACAATTACCTGAGAAGGCGGTTACCGCTAAAAGCCTGGCCTTACACGTCTAATTGGATCAGTCAGCTCGAAAGTTACGTACCAATCTCAAATTTCGGAAACGATTTAGTTTCATAGAACTTCATCCAGGCACTCTCGGCAAACGTTTATTGGCGTAGTACAGGTAAGCTAATTATACAATTTGGATTACGTATCGTAAGTTAGACAAATAAGATAATTGATATTACGATTGGAACGTCGATTTCGATTAATACTTCGTACCTCAAGGCAATGTCTGACAAGCGTAACAACGCTTTAACGCAACATAACCTGAAAAATATTTGAAGGTACTGAATTATATGAAACTTGTGGGTGTTCCGAAAAAAAATTTTTTTTTTTAAATTCTATTCCTTTGATATTATTATTAAAATCAGCAAGTAAAAAAAGTTTATTGAATAATAAAATATAGAAACATATTATGTAGGTGCACAGGATTCTTATATTTAATGACTTCACGTACATTCAGACAATGTAAAAGCTCGTTTCGATTTAGGTATGTGCCGCTTTAACAAAAACTTTCCACTCTATTAAGCAAAGTAATTATTTCTCGGAATCAATTCAAAACTAGGTACCCTACCTGTGAATTTTATATATAAAAAAGAAACTCATCTGACCTAAATATGGAAACAGCGATTCGACTATTTTATAATGAAGGTAATATATATTTTCTATTTAAGAAACTATTTGAAGAACGAGCTGTCGGCTCATCTGGTGTTAGTGGTTACAGGAGCCCATAGACATCACAATGTGAATGCCGCGGATCACCTTATCATACGTTGTCCCAATTGTGTCGTACTAAAGTTATCCCATTCATAAAACTAGAGCGTTTGACTGCTTTGCGAGAGAAATAGAGATGACGGAAGTTCCAACACACCGTAATAAAGTTACAACAATTAAAATCGAATTTCGGAAATTTCGAGAGCTAACTAGTGCAAACAAGCTAACTTTGCAGCGGTTGAATTGCATCCGATGACTTTAATGAAATTTCTATTAGACTTGAAATATTATCTATTTCGATCGCCAATCATAAGACTTACAGAATCGTATTAGAAGAATGGTACAGTAATCTTATACAAAATTACGGATTGCAAGTTTTTTTTGCCATTAAAATAGCGGTTTACCAAAACTAACAATAACTAACCTATGAAAATTATCATGATTATCATGATTAAGCAAGAAACTTTAAATCTTATTCGCAGTGCGTAGTTTTTTTTGGTAGATTTTAATTTCTAATAGTCTATGTGAATTCAATTTGAAGCATATTTGAAAACGGTGTTATTTGTGGTCCGTTCGCCCAACAAACGCGATTATCGGCATTTACATCGTTAAATCGGTATGGTTCATCTGGCACCGTAACTTTATAAAAACTTTCAAACTAGGCTATAGGTTTCCGAGGCGAGACCAACTTTCAATACGAGAGTGCTCATGATACAAACTTAAAAATAACTTAGGACTTATATACTTACTTATAAAATGACTTAAACAATTAAATTTATTTGAGCTCATATTGAAAGAAAATAAATCCCTCCAAAATAATATATTTTACGATTTAATTAATTATATAAGGTTAAACACTGAATCCGCTTAAGTTCTTCCAAAAATTCAATTTCGTTAAATCGACGCAAAAATATTCCTTGAAGGATTCATCAATCAAATATAAAAATTTCAATGTTTGAGCGGCGAGCTTCCTCTCATAAATTGATCGAAATTTAACCGATCCTAGATTGATTTCCCAATGTGTAGCGCGGAAACTGTTGGTTTGAAATATGATGCATATACAGTTGGATTTTTATTGAGTTAGGTTTGATTTTCATATTATACTTTTACCCTACCCAGGTAGGCTAAGGGGCTATTCCAGCTACGCGTGGATGGGTAGATGATCTCATGCGCTCCACCTGAGAGAATTTGCTAACACTAGCCCTAGCCCAACGGCTCGCAGACTCTACCACCGGATTGATATTTCGTCTCACTGAGGAGATCCGATGAGAAACTCAGTGGGCTGAGATTTTCGTTAGCGTGGTAGACAAGCAAGCTCTATGCCACCCATGGCCAACTCAGCGATACCCTGTCTCATGAAATGGGTGCCACCCACTTTGATTATACAGGAGGTTGAAATTTCACCTATTAATAAAGGCATATTTTAAACCGGAAGTATATCTTGCTTCGCGTATCGTTTATTGATGTATACGAGGTATCTAGAAACCGCGGCTAATTACGAAAACGAAAACAATAAGATACCTACACATTTATGAATACAATGGATTATGCATATTTATTACGTTATGAATGAATACTTTCATTTAATTAGTTAATATTTCTTGAATGCATTATTCTCTTCTTCTTTCTCTTATTTTTTTCCACCTTATCCCATTAAGGGGGGTCGGCACAGCTAATTTTTCTCTTCCATTTTCTTCTATCAGCCGTCATCTCAACACTCACTCCTCTCTCTCTCATATCGTCATTCACACACTACATCCATGTCTTCTTTGGACGACCTCTTTCCCCTCTACCTTGCACTACCATTTCCATACATCTCTTAGTCACATGCATCCTCTCTCTACGCATCACATGTCCATACCACGCTCTGGAATCCATTATTATACATATAAAGCTTACAAACTTATTACCTAAACTCCACATCGTAGCAGCTACGGGTATATCGACTGATTTGAATTTTGACAGTAACATGACCGGCCTATAAATTAATTCTGCTTGTTACAATGTGCCTTAAAGAAAAATCTTTTTTTTGGATCGCATTTTTTGGGTTAACTTTTTTTTTTTTTTTTTATGTTTGAGAGTTTACTGGTGGCCCGAAGGCCTTTCCAGTTTCACCAGGACACGTGGGCGAGCAAAGGCTCAGCCAGGAGAGGTGGGATTTGCTAACAGCTACCCGAGCGCCTCCGAAGGAGACCTAACAGCTCAAGAGTAGCTGCTTCGCGAATGAATCTACTACCGGATCGGAATCGCGACCCGCTGAGAAGATCCGGCGAGAAACTCAGCGGGCTGATGCATGGGTTAGGTTGCACGTCGACCTCTTTGTCGAGTTCGACGAGTACGGTTACCGGGGTCCCTAAGCCTGCCCCTAGTATTAGAGCTGAAGGCATCTAATGCAAAGGTTATTGGATCTGATGGATCCGTAAGGACGTGTCTAGGGCGTCGACGGTGACTGGCTCCTGCATGATCAGGATTCGGGGAGTAGTCAGTGGCGGCAACGATAAGGCGATTATCATGACGCATAGCCTTATCGAAGTATCGTTCCGACGCTGACTTCATGTATTTCCGAATTGATTCGAGGCCCAGGTCGTCGTGTAGGTCAACGTTCCTCACGAACCACGGAGCCCCGACAGCTAACCTACAAAAGCGGGATTGTAGGGATTGGAGGGTGTCTATGTGTGTGTGGGCCGCGTGAGCGAACACCACACTCGCGTAAGTCATGACGGGCCTTATGCAAGTTTTGTAAAGTGTCACCTTGTTCCGAAGGGACATTTTACTCCGCTTACAGATCATGGGGTAGAGTCTACCGAGAATAAACGCGGCACGGTCACGGACTGATTTTATATGCGGGCGGAATGTCATCGATGCATCCAGGGTAACGCCCAGGTACTTGACCTTCCTGGCCCAGGGTATGGGTTGTCTAAAGAGAGTAATCGGGGGTGTGAGATTCCTCCTCCTAATCCGGGAGGAAATCCGTGTGGAGCTTCCCCTCTGAAATAGCACCGCAGTACTTTTCGCTGGGTTGATGTCTATGCGCCATTTTCGGAACCACTGTCCTAGGGCTAGGGCTGCGCTCTGAAGCTTCTTCAAGAATTCTTCTGAAGATTAGGGACTTATTTCTACTAGAATAGTAAACAGTCGTGTCGTCGGCGAATAAAGCTAAATGGGTCGGCGGCGACCGGGGAATATCGTTGACGAATAAGCTAAATAGGAGGGGTGAGAGGACAGAGCCTTGCGGGACTCCAGCTGTGAGAGGTCGTGGGGAGGAGCGGGTTCCCTCGACTCGATATCGAAAAGAGCGGTTCGACAAGAAGTCTCGTATGATGAGCACGAGACTATCCGGCACGCCCATGTTGAATAGTTTGAAAATCAAACCATTGTGCCAGACTTTGTCGAACGCTTTTGCGACGTCGAAGAAGAGAGCTCCCGTGTATAACGGTTTTGGTCGATTAACACGTTCGCTGCGGCAAGTAAAATCTTAAACCTTTGTCTGGTGCGGCGGCGGGCCAAATTGTGCCCCCAATGATTTTTCCGCCAGTGCGTGGTAGGTCTTTTTCGACACGTCAGCACAAGGTTAGATTAAATTGCTATAACTTTGCGAAAACATAATGTAGGTGAACAGTTTTTGGACTGTTGGAAAAACCTTGAACCCAACTTCTTTAGATTTGATTCGCCCCGGGATCTGCCGAACAGAAAATGAGAAATAAACCAGGGAAAGTGGCGGGTCGATATCGACCAGAACCGCACTAGAAAGTATTTTTAGTAGTGATGGGAAAGACAAAAATAAGGGGATATCGAAAATAAAACAGAATTAAAGTAAAGAAATAAAAATTGTTTATTTAATTATTTATTAATGGCTGTCTTTAAAACATTTCGCACAAAGATTTTGCTTGCACATTCTGCAGTATGTTTTAATTTTTTTTACTTTCCTTTTCACCTCGGAACTCTTCATGGTTTCCCGCAGTTTTTCATAGCACCCCACACAATTTCGCCGTTTACCGCTCATCTCAAGGATATGATCGGCCGTAGGTGTTACTTGATTTCCTGAAATGATTTTTTAAATTCTGTGATTCATTTACCTTATGAATTTGACTACAGGGCTCTCTGTATATTAAATAGATTCTCAAATAAAATGAAAAAGTTAACATAGGTCTTGAAATAGTCAAATCTCATCACCATGCGTTGTCAAAGTGCACATTTTGATGGGTAAAATTAAACACAACATGCTACAAGATAAGGTGATACAACTTTGTTTTCTGCAATTTTCAGACCACTCTATTTGTTAAGCTTGTGAAAACAAAATATGTACATATAATACAGGGCCTTATATAGTAGAATTGAAGCGTTATTTTCAAGTTAAATGCAGCCTTCTGACCCGAAACAACAACTCATGTGTTATTGAGTAAGTAAACAGAGTGTCATAACATACCTTAATACAAGGAGTAGTGCAATAAACGCCATACATTGCTCGCAGAAAAATAAACGGAGTCAAACCAAAGCTCATGCTCGAAGACCATGCACAGCCACCTAAGCACTCGTAATGTGTAAAAAATAATGACAATAGTTACCTGTTGCAGAGGTAGAACGTCGTCAACACGAAACAGAAGGAATCACCTTCAACATAGGTCTAAAGATGGTTACAGTTATGTTGCACGTCGTTATACTTACTATCAGGGCATATATTTTTTCCAGTAATTGATTGTATTAATGCTTCTGTAAATTCTTTCTTTGAAACCTTCTTCTCATTTTCAAGGAAAATATCTCCTGACTGCTGTCACTATCACTATCTGCACCGCAAATTAATTTATTTTCCAAAATATTTATCTTTCTTTTGTTGCCTGACATCGTGCCTTTAATTTTAAGGAATAAAAAAAACGTGACGTACGTTAATTCCGATAGCTTGCCCAACACTAACTGGCGAGGCGGGCGCTCTGTGCGGTATCGGGCCGCCAACAGCCTGTTGGGACGGCGGGCCACAATAGGCCTCCTCCCGCACCGAGTTGATATTTTTTACCGTCAGTGCGTGATAGGCCGATAAAGGCCTGCCGTGATGTTTTTATAGGGAACACCTATACTTTTGACCACAATCTCAAATATATATTTGTCTTTGTCGTACCTTTACAAACACCTGAGATAATCGTTCCGCACCAGCGAGAGGGACATAGTTTTCTTCGTCCGCACCAGGTGAAATTCCGCGGCAGGCTGATTTGGGCCTGTTCCGCAGTGAATGTGTTAAGCCCCACAAGAATGTGCTCCGTGAGGCGGTGCACCTGTTGAACGCATGAGTGATTTGTACGGAATCCGAATTGTTCATCGATGAGAATGCCCTTGGATGAGACGAAATCTCTGAGGCGCTTGTAGAGCAGACGCTCATACAGCTTGCCTAGAGACATGAGGAGGCTAATCGGGCGGTAGCTCGTCGGATGATTTTTTGGTTTACCGGGTTTATGTATGCCGATAACGTCCGCTTCTTTCCACACCGCGGGAAAGATACAGTTCACCATAGCGGCATTGAAAATAGATGCCAACATCACGATGAGTTGGACGGGTAGAAGTTTAATAACGCGGTTAGATATACCGTCGGAACCGGGAGCCTTGTGAGGACGTAGGTCTTTGTTCAAGTCTTTAACTTCCATCGGGGTGACGGGTGGTAACGCATCCGAGGGTGGCAAGGAGGCTCTGCGTTCTACCTCACTGTCTACTAATTCTACATGAACAGGGTCCACGGATTGAGTGCTGGGCGTGCACTGGGTTTGCAATGTATCGGCCAGCAGCTCTGCTTTTTCGTCATCATCAAAGGCCGCGAGTCGGCCTGAGGGGCCTACGAGAGGGGGCATAGTTACTACCGTATCCGATTTGAGAGTACGAGCTAAGCGGTAGTAAGACCTTTGGGAGGGCGCGAGTCCTTCTAAGAAATCAGACCATCTGGCATCTCGGTCTTCGGCGATGCGAGACTTTACGTCGCGTTGTAGGGCACGCATTCGAGTACGATTATCCGCGGTAGGATACCTGTCGTAGGCCCGTATCGAGGCGTTCTTAGCTCTAAGGAGTTCCCTAATATCGTCGGACAATTTGAAGCGGTGAAGGAAGTCCTCCGCTACAACTTGTTTCGATGACCTATCTAATGTCGAGGTGATGTGTGATGTTAAGATGTCTATGGCTTCAGCGGTATCCTGAGGAGACGGGGTAGAGTCCGGGTTAAACGGGAGCGATGGTGGATCAGATTCAGCCAGGCTGATGCCCAGCGTGTGCCAATCCACCACAGTCCTCGTGATGGGAACGGAATCGGGAGCGCGACCGAGCTTCATAACGACGGGACGATGGTCTGAATCTAACTCTGAAACTACTTCGATCGAGTGTAAGCGCAGAGTTACGTTTTTTAATAACGCTATGTCGAGTATATCCGGGCGATGCGCGATATTTAGCGGGTAGTGAGTCGGGGTTAACGGAGCGACGATATCGAAGGCGAGATCATCGACTAACGCGTCAAGCCGCCTGCCATTCGGGGTTGTGGTGTGTGAGTTCCACCTGATGTGTTTACAATTTAGGTCGCCCGCCAGAATGACAGAGCTCCCCATACCGAGCAGCGCCTCGATATCACTGCTTAGAACGATCTTATCCGGTGGAAGATAAACGGACGCGATAACGATCGGCGCGTGTCCCGTCAGTGAGATTCGGCACACTGATGCTTCGATATTAGCGAGCGCGGGAGGATCGAGCGGGACGCAATGCAGGGCTCTTCTATAGTAAATGACGGTACCACCACCACGGGCAGAGAGCCTGTCGTTCCTGACCATGTTGTAGTTCGCGATTTTAGGGTCACGGCGCGCGGGCTTAAGTAGGGTCTCCTGCACTAAAAAGATATCAATTTGATGGTCACGCAAAAAGTCAGAAACCTGATCACGTTGATTTGCGAGACCGTAAGCGTTAAAAAATCCTATCGTTACGGATAGGGGCTTTACTCTACTTATATACGCCATTGATTACCGGCGGAGTGAGGGGAGGACGTACGTATATAATGACGCGTATACGTCGGCGTATTCTTGCACAACGGCGATAAAGTGTTGTGCAGTGGAGGCAGCGCGAATGGCGTCGCCCAAAGCGTTAACGCGCTCAAAGTTGATCGACTGAAAGAAGTCGATCGCTAAAGCGAGATTGTCGGACGCGGTCGGAGGGCAAGTCGCGGGAGAGGGACGAGTTGCGGGGGCGGGACGAATCGCGGAGGAGGGAGTTGTAACCGTGTTCGTGTACGGCAGCGGTTTCGCCCAAGCCGAGACACTGGGCACCGGCGCCGAAACGAACGCTGGCTTAGCCTGCGACACAGAGGGTGCCGAGGCTTTGATGTCTGGGCCGGAAGCTCGGAGGCGGTTTTGGCGGGCGACGCGGCGATTTATTTTCGGGGCTCGGGGGCATCCGCGGTAATTTGCGGGGTGACCCTGTGTACGACACAGGACGCAGCTAGGCGGTTCCGTCGCGGTTTTTTGATCGCGAGTGCAGAGGGCCGTGGCGTGATCTCCTAAACACTTGACGCATCGGGGGCGCGCGTGACAGTTACGGGAAGAATGCCCGTATAATTGGCAGTTATGGCACTGGCTAGGTGTGCCTTTCTTGTGTGGGGTTTCGACGGCGATTCCGGAAAGGCTACAGACCGTTCGGATGTTGAATATTTGCTTACCCTCGGGGGTAGGCTGGAGGGCGACGAGAACCATGTTATATGGCTCCCTTCCGCGACCTGTGTGCATGCGGTGTACGGAGTTAACCGGTAGGCCTTGTTCGAGAAGGTCGGCCTTGACTAGCTCGGCATCCAACTCTTTAGGGATGCCACGTATGACGGCACGGAGTTCGCGCTCCTCCTGGAGCGTATACGTGTGGAAACTTATACGCTCCTTACGGAGGTAAGAAGAGAGGGCCCTATGGTCGTCGGGTGTTCGAACCTTAATTTGAATGCCGTTCGCGAGGTTACGGGCATTCGTGAAGTTGATATTTTTGGCCTTAAGGGCCAGGGAAACTCGATCCCAAGCTGCCTTCTCTTGGAGGATTACCGGGGGAGGGGTCGGGGTTTTATTTTGTGCCACCGGACGCGGCGACGGAGTGGCACGGGCTGGAGGCGCAACGGGAGTCTGAGGGCGGGGGCGCGACGCGTTCGCGGCTTTGCTAATTTTAGCGGCCGCGGGAGCTCGAGACTCCGCGGCACGCTTCTTACCCTTTTGTACCAGGGTGAATCCATCCGTCGATGAGACGGGAGCGAGGTCGACCTCCATCTCCGAGTCAGAGTCGGAGGACGAGGAGGCGGGCGCAGGTGACCTACGAGCAGGTGTTTTGGAGGGCACGACGGAGGCTGCGGATGATCGCGCTGCTGGAACGGTGGCCACGGCGGACGACACAGCAGTTTTACTCGCCAGTATAGGCGACGCGGGAACGGCAGGCACGACGGAGGCTGCGGTGCTCGATGCAGAAGCTTTGCACGCAGGTACAGGCGACGCAGGAGCAGCGAGCTCGGTGGAGTCCACGAGAGGGCTCGCGGTGTGATCGGCCTTGAAGGCCAGAAACTCTGAGGCGAGCTGTGGGTGGCGAAGTCGGAGGAATTCCGCGAATACAGCGTCCATGATCGCTGAGTGCCCAGGTGGGGCGGCCCCGGGTCTTGAAAACACTCGCCTTGCGGCGAGGCCCCAACTTCTCGGACCTGAGCGGTTCTATTGAACACAGGTGGCGATGCGGCACGATTACTACAGGACAAAGAAAAAACACAACAAAACGGAAATAACAAAAAGAAACAGAACAATTAAACACTTCCAGGAAAACAGTTTGTCGGCAGATGTACCACGAACACAGAAACAACAAAAGGAAACAAAACAAATAAAAACTTCCAGGAAGAGCACTTAGTCGGCAGATGTACCACAAACACAGGCCGCGCGAACAATGGCCGGGCTAACAAAAGCCAGGCGAACAAAGACCGGGCGATCGAGTGGTCGATGAGCACGTCCGCACGTGACGGGTGCCTCTATCGGAATGGGGGTTATCTTACTACATGTACGAGTCATAAACTCACCTCTATTGAAGATAATCAACACTCATACACAACGGCTTTCTTATTAACAAATGTTCAGAAATTGGAAAGTACAGGTTTGCTTCTACAAATAATAAATACAGATATTAATAAGTGTTTCATTTATCTTCATTCAATACGAGACTGTGAACAAGATAAGACTTCTGTTAGATAGGTAAAATAAATCATTGAGTAGACGTGACCAGACGCAGTGAAAATAATCGGACGTTTGGACAGTTCTCAGAATAGTTCTAGTCATACTTAGTATTTATATGTACTTGTCGAAAATATTTTACAATTTTCTGTATTATGTTTCTGAAGTACGTGTATTTGGAAAAAGCAAACTTTGAGTTACTTGCCGATTTTTCTTGGTAATGAAACGGTATTTTTATTATCGATTGTCAACGTGTGAAACCTTTTTCGATTTAACAAGAGATAACTGGGTGTCAACAAATGGCATCTTGTAAGAACATAAATCACGTATTATCCAATTACTAATGCTACCAAAATGAATCGGAATTCGAAGATAAATAAATTTGGATGTTGGATTCAATGCACCCTTAAGTCATTGGAAAATATTAGCTGTGTGGGTGCCTAGAATAGCTCAATTCCGTTGCTTCGGATTTTTCGTTTCTTAGTTCAGCGCACGGATAGGTACCACCACCCTGCCTATTGCCTATTCCTGCTATAACGCGATTATACGGTTCTACGATGAAGGGTACGACAACAGTCATACAATTAAATAAAGAATACAATCTCATGTCTCAAAGCGGTGGAATTTACGCTGTGATACGATCTATAAGCTCCTATAACCATTTTACAGCAGATGGACCGTGAGCTAGTTATCACGAAGTAAGATAAATCTTCGTAATAGAATATAATAATGAGATTCCATTAGAAAATATGTTTATTATTCGATTAAATAACAACATTTAACATCATAAAATCGACAGCGGTAAAAATAACATCGACAGATCGTTTATTTTTAGCCGACGTCACATTTTTACATAAGAAGCTAAGCGTCCTCATATTATAAGGACCTGCCAAATGTTGATGGATGACTTTCTCGTGATTTGACTCTATGACATGGTTCCATAACGTTGCTAATAAGGTTTAACACGCAAACTGCTTTACCTACGCCGTATTCTTGATAACACCCATATATTTTTGAAGTTTGAAGCGTATAATAATAACCAGATTAAAGCAAAACTTGACAAAGGAATTCTAATTTTCGACGATAATGTCGTCGGTGTAAAATATCTTAAGTTCAAGGATGTAAAGCTGAATGTGAATTGGGTTCTATTTATGTCAGTCAAACAACGGTAGTCGTAAAAAGTAGAACCTCCATTTGAATGACGGACACTTGCAAAGACAAATGGCTATTTGAATGGCTTGGAAAGAAATAAGGCAAGAAGTCGGTAATGCTTTTTCGTAATAATAAAGTTGTCTTAGTCAACGTATATGGTTTCATACATAAAATAAGGCACACTGCACAATAAGAAATATGTATTACGTATGCACAAGAAGATGCTTTTGAGGATTGGCTTATTTATTCAAACAAGGTTTTAAATGTCTTTAAAACTGGGTTTCCCACATTGTATTTGAAAAACAGGAAAATATGCAGATCTAAATTAAAATCTCTTGACTAATACTGAACAGATTGGTCGGTGTGAATACGGCTCAGATCAGATTCCCACTCCAGCACGTCTGTCACCGATCTAAGAGCTCTCGCCGTCTCATAATTACCCACTGTGTGAAATATACGATGCTGTGGAATTTTATCCAAGCTATCTCCAAGTGGTTAAAAGATCAGGGCTATTTGTTAGATGAACAACACATATAGATTCATTTGGTATTTTATTTTTTGCGGCTTTTAATCTAAATAAACGGTAACAGCAATAAATATAAATTAAAAAAACATAATATTTTGTGTTCTAACTGATTAGTTAAATTTTTTTATAGGTATATTTATTATTCGCATTCAATAGCGGCATTTCCGAAGTTAAAACATGAAAATATAGTACTTATAATGAACGAAAAAGAATTATCCACATTTCTTTTTCTTCCTAGTATTTTCCCGGTCTAGTCCCAGAGTTTAATTTCCTCTGGAGGCGTGGTCTCGCCGCTTAGCAAACCCGTCGACCAGTCTCTGGACCGTCGACGCGGTACGCCCGGTCCTCGCAGAATGGGCGAACTGCGAGCGAGGGCGTCTCACCTTCCGGTTAACGCAAACGCTCACCGGTCATGGGTATTTGGCCGGTACCTGCACCACTTCGTCCGGAGAGAACCGACGATGGAATGCCACCACTGTGACTGCGACGAGGACACGGTCGAGCGCACGGTCGCACATTGCCCCGCATAGCTGGGGCAGCGCCGTGTCCTTGTCTCGCAAATATAACTGGACTTATCGCTGGCGACCGTCGTAGTTACGATGCTCTGCAGCGACGAGTCCTAGAAAGCCATGCTCGACTTCTGCGAGTCCACCACCTTGGAGAAGGAGGTGGCGAATCAAGAGAGGGGAACTCATCCCTCTCCGCACAAATGCGTCGCCGCCGAGCCGGAGCCGATTCTGACCCCGGGCAGAGATCGGACGTCGAGTGAGAAAATGCAAGGGGGGTCGTTTGGGGGGTAGAGCCCTAAAACATCCTTGGACCCGCGGTCGGCTCTCAACATCTGCAGACCGTCGAGTCCCACATATACCACGCGCCCCCTAGTCCGGAAGCCTCGCAAGAGGATCGGCCCGCAGACCGAAAAAAAAGGATTTCCTACTTAAATGCCCCTGGCATTGCTGAAGTCCATGGGCGACAGTAACCACTCACCATCAGGTGGGCCGTATGTTCATCTGCCTACAAGGGCAATAAAAATTTTTAAAAAAGAAAAAGATTTTAAATGTCAACTGATTGTAGTTAATGAAGTCCATTCAGTTTGTGTATATGTATGTATGGTTGTACAAGCATCGTGTAAACGGCGATTAGTCTTGTCAATTACCCATTTGAAATACAATAAAGGCTTTTATATCGAAATTCCTATGACATTTAACGACGCCATTTCATTAGGCTATAACATTATGTTGGACCATAACGATCTCGTGAACCTAATAAAATTATGTGAGAAAAAGATTTATGTAATTCGTTTTATGCAATTCTCTAATAACTGGTGTGAAATTAGGTACGAACAATCGTCATACTACTATAAATCTTAAATAAATGTTCTAAATTATACAACGTAGCTAAGTTACACAAAAACAATCTACCGATTTAAAAAAAGTTAGTCTCAAAATATGTTAAGGTGTAATTTAATATTAATTAGTTAATAGTTAATTTTTTAACTATTTATTTAATTAACACATCAAAGTTATGTATTAGTTAAGTTACTACTAAGTAAATGTAAAATTTAATTACCGAATATACTTTAGGCAATGTGATTTATTCGTAGTCTCACAGAAAATAATTTACCAAATCAATTAAAATGTCAAATTAAAAGATTGTAAACGATACTGCGTACGAGTATTTTGCTTTTGCGATCGACAAAACCTTTTAACATTATAAATATCCGTTATAGAATGTAGGACACCGGAAAAATCCTTTTAGACCTGTTCCAAGTGATATAGCTGAAGATAACATTAAGGATTTAATTACAAGACTTTGACACAGATCGATCGATGTACGGCAATGCTTTCCGATTAAATACAACATTTTCAAACATATTATGGGCTTATTTGATTTTCCGATAGGATATTTATGTGCAAATATATTTTGAGGTTGAACACATTCATTTTCTAATAGCAACAATAGGCATGCGTTCGGAGCCCAACACAATTCATTGAAATTTTAACCTCATGTATTTCTAAGTATTTTACTTGCAAAGTACATAGAGTGATAACGGTGGTAGGACGTTTGGTGAGCCCTCAATAGGCAACGCATTTCCTATATCCGCTGTTCTACCTATAAAACTGAAACTTAGAAGTCACGTCTCGAAATGGGTAGCGGCATTTTCATTGTTGATCTCTTTGTCATAAGATTAGTAGTTCGAAATATAATGTATTCGAGACGGAAAATCCTAATACTTACTGTATACTTATCAAAATAAATTTAATTTCTTATATTAATGGCTTATCATTTTAAATATAAAGCATTCAGTTAAATAAATTATGATGAAGCGACAAACTCAAGATAAATTCCCGCAAACGGGTCATCTATTTCGAGTACTCACCAACCCTACACTGCTTTATCCCGTAATCGATTGCCGAGATTGAAAGACGACATGGGCTAATGACCCTTTTCAAAATAGATGCCAGTTGTCATATTGTTAACTTGAACGATATTTTATCGCCAAATTTTCATTTATTAATTATACATCTGAAATAAGAGAACAAAGATTCATAAAGTGTATAATAGTAACGGAACGAGGCCCTAAAGGCTCTACAGTAGTTCTAAATATTTCACATAATAATTTACGCCTTATAATTCATTTTCTAAAACAATGGTGAAATTCTGAGAATGGTATTATTTAGCATTACGCATTGATCAGACAATGTTGACACAAACAATGTTGCTAACTTAACTATATTTTACATCGAAAGATCTTTTATATAGCTATTATAAAAATTATTTGTATTGAATAAGCCTGATCCCGTGATTTGTAATAGGCGATTCTAGCTCTGGTGGCTACCAGGCCTAATCTTAACCAGCTGGCCCTGAAATAACACGAGATCCTGAGTCTCCGATGATCGCTTGCTGTTAGAAGCTAATGTTTTTATGCACTATATGGGTTACCGAGTTCAAGAGCCATCTAGAGTTGAGTTGCGTTAACTAGCAATGATGCCCATAGACGTCATAATGTGTATGTACACCGTCGCGCATCTTCAAACATGAAGTCAAAACCTCAGTTATATTGTAAAGCAGCTGTCGCTCCGTTCAAACCAGAACGCATGACTGCTATGTGACTGGTGGTAGGACCCCTTGTGAGTCCGCACGGGTAGGTACCACCACCCTCCCTATTTCTGCCGTGAAGCAGTAATGCGTTTTGGTTTGAAGGGCGGGGCAGCCGTTGTAACTATACTGAGACCTTAGAACTTATATCTCAAGGTGGGTGGCGCATTTACGTTGTAGATGTCAATGGGCTCCAGTAACCACTTAACACCAGGTGGGCAGTGAACTCGTCCACACATCTAAGCAAAAAGACAGCAAATGAGCAAATCAGTGGTTTAATTCATTAATAACATTGAATCATATTTTTTGCCAGAGCAACATGTCCGTCTTCTTTGTTCCACACGTGGGAGACGCTATTGCAAGAAATAGAAGCAGATGTCATCGGTTACAACAACGCTTCTTCTTCTTTGGAGCGTATAGTGGCGACTCCACTTATAGAAAAAACCTTTCACATGAAGGTACAAGCGCGGAAGCTATTTGCGCATCGTGAGGGCTGTGAAGTGATTCTTGGAAAGGCAGATGATCAACTCACTAAGGTATGAAAATTAAACGATTTATTGTATAGAAAATACGATTTGTATACGTATGTATGTTTGTTTGTTTGTTTCTTATAGATTCCGAAACGGTCGAATCAATTTTGAAATTTTCCTTCATAATTGTTACCAGGATTATCAAACATCATGAAATAGTTTTAGTTTTTCATACAATAATCGATAGTCAGATTAGAGTGTAATTGGGTATCACTAGTATCTCAATATATAAAAAAAATCTCAAATAATTCAAGATATATATGTATATAAACAAAAACGTACAGAGCTTTCCCATTATATTAAATCCACATTATTAACATTGAACGTCTTATGAAACTGGAAATAAAACTTTCGACGAAATTCACTAAGAGTCTTTTTCCGGGAAGACCTTAAGAAATTGAATTTATGAATCCGTGTCCTATCACGAGGAGAATTGTTAGAATTGACGTATTTACTCGAAGCGATGAACAGTAGACGCGACACCAAAGTGATATCGAAATGTATTTTTCCTTACTTCGTATTATCGGATGTTTTTAATATCTTTGTGAGTGCTTTCGGTAACATTAATCTCACTTAGTAATTACATTCGAGTATAGTTTGTTCATAATGCAAGAGCTGCTTTATAATTGTATAGACAAATCGATATATTGTTCTAACTACCTACCTTTTTCTTGTCTTCGAGAATTTTAGCCATAAATAAGAAATGTTAGTTTAACGAATGTTCATTAAAACGTTACTTAAATGTACGAAATCAGATCCACCAAAGCACCACCATTTTTAATTACTAGTCTTTTGCAAAAAATCTCTAAAATCCCCTTTCACAAAAAAGGTAATATTCTGAACTTTCATCTTTGCAATCGCCTTATTTCACTGGATTTATTAAGTCAAGATTATTAAATTAAACTTTAAGGCTTTAGCATTATTTTTTATCAAAGACGATTCCATTATAGTCGAAGTTTTTATTTACCGACGTTCCAGAAACTTGAAAAGTAAAGTTCTCCAAATCTTCGTTCTCATTTTAATTAATTTTATCATCTACAAATCCATTGTTTATATCACCATCTGCTGTAATTTAATATTAATCTAACCTAAATTAATTATCATCATTATATTATAAAATGAAATTTCTAATTATTATCGTTCATAATGTAATTATTTTACATTTTCCCATATAATTCAATTTGTATGGAAAATTGTAATATTGATAATCTATATATATGAAAATGAATTTCTGTTCGTTAGTCTCGCTAAAACTCGAAAACGGCTGGACCGATTTGGCTAATTTTGGTCTTGAATTATTTGTGGAAGTCCAGAGAAGGTTTAAAAGGTAGATAAATATGAAAATGCTCGGAATTAAATAAAAATAACAATTTTGTTTTTTCTTTGATGTGTCCCCCGTCGGACGGATTCCTTTTGTTTGTTTAAAGTTTATTTTATACAAAAGTTTAGGTCTTTTATTTTTCGATTGAGGCACTACGAAGTCTGCCGGGTCAGCTAGTTGATTATAAATTATCGACTTAAAACCAATAAAAAATAATAATTGGAGCATAAAGTTAATCAATTCACTTTGAACTACTAAAAAATTACCAAAATTTATCCAATAAAAATTTGAAATAAACAGCAAATCAACCGGAAAAGACGCGGCTATTTGCAAGTACAT
Organism: Bombyx mandarina; assembly: GCF_030267445.1. Classification (NCBI taxonomy): domain Eukaryota; kingdom Metazoa; phylum Arthropoda; class Insecta; order Lepidoptera; family Bombycidae; genus Bombyx; species Bombyx mandarina. The sequence goes on along the minus strand of NC_143228.1, from coordinate 7,298,658 downwards.
CGAAAAGCAATCAACAGCGCGGTCACACACTCCATCATGCCATATCTACTATCGATAAACGCATTGAGAAACCGCTCTAAAAGCATTAAGCACAAAATATTTTTCTACTTCAGTACACTTTTATTTGCATACGTTTACAAATATAATTACATTTAGAGATACGGAAAGAATAACCATGCATATGAATACATGCATGAGAGATTCGGTAAACTTTAGTAAAGAGAATTAAAATTATTTGATAACCACATAAATACATAAATACGTATATGTATTATACGTAAAAATATTCTCTTTGAATCATCAAAATAATGATTTTGTTACCAATCCATTTACAAAAGAAATACTGGAATTGATCTTTCTTAGTAGTTTGTAATATAGTTAGTATTATATAGATAAACTAGCTGACGCGGCAAACATTGTTTTGCCACATATAAGATTTCTAGGGAATTTCTAGTGTAGAAAAAAAAACTAATTTATTGTAAGTGTGTAAGGATGTGGTAAATGAGTGAAAGGGGTATGTAGTGCTGTGAACGATGAGGGAATATATAATAAAAATAACAAAACCTCATTCAACCACACAATACCACTTCAACCACATAACAAAAAAAAATGTCCAAATAAAATAAAAAAGTTAGGGGTGGACAACCCTAATCACTAAAGGGTATGAAAAATAGATAGTAGCCGATTCTCAGGCTTACTGAATATGCATAAAAAATTTCATGAGAATCGGTCAAGCGGTTTCGGAGGAGTATGGGAACGAACATTGTGACACGAGAATTTTATATATTAGATATAGGATTATTTAAACTTTATTTTCGGGTAAAATCCCTTGAAGACATAGGATAGATATACGTACAAATGAAATGGTTGTAATTTAAAAAAAATATTTATAATATCTATACTGATTAAAAATAGTTACGAGAAAAGCTGACGAAAATTATTTTGTTTATGTGAATGTGAACATATTGTGATGTATTTTTTACTTTTTTTTTGGGGCCAGTCACACACTATTGCCTGGCCCCAAACTATGATTCCCGTTACTGTGGGTACCACATGGTACATAATATACATACATATTTAGAAACTAAAGTCCCAGACAAAGAGCAAATAAATCCGTTCGTCACACGAAATCGAACCCACGGCGCAAAAGGCAGGAGTACTAACTACTGCTCCACCGAGTCGGTCAAACTTTGGCAATCTTCTTATAAAGACCTTTTTCGATCGATTATCTTTTTCGATTGTCATCAAAAACAAAAATTTGAGTCATAGGCTAAATTCTAAGTGTCTAAATAAAAATACAGTGCCTGCTTATCTAAAAAATTCAATGATGCGTTTATAATCAACAAAGTGTTCTAAACTATTCCACGTGTCAAAGTTCAAATTTGTAATTCGTTTTACACTCGAAACTAGACGTAAGTACTAACTTGACGTACTGGCCAACTCCAAACTAGACGTAAGTAAGTTAGCAACAAAAGTCAATTACCCATTTATATTCCAGAGCCGTCAAGACTACCGGGCGGCGTTCCTGACCTACTGCAACAGTCCGAATTCAGCTGCTTTGGCCACGTACTATGATTCACACAACAATTATGTGCAGCAATTAACCGCTACAAACGCGATGCTTGAACAATACCACAAACATACTCTGCCTACTATACTACAGGTAAATTATACCTTTTATTTATATATATTTTAACTGCCATATAGGCAGATGAACATACGGCACCCGTTATGGTGTACCTACGGTCACTGTCGCACAGGAACATACAAAAAATTCAGGGGTACAGTCAAACCGCTGCCTACTGCTGAGGGCTTTCCCCAAATCTTTGAAGAAGGACGGGTCAAAGCGCTCCGTACACTGCGAAAGGCAGTTCATTCCAGATTCGAATAGTACGCACCATAAAGATATCTGAAAACGTTCTGTGAATTAACGCAACGGCTTCAGATAGTATGGATGAATTGAAATGAAGGGATCATATTGAACAAAGGTGTCTTTCATTGTTTGAAACAATAAGCCGCAAGGCTATCACACCACTTCATTCGGTATATTCCCTTACAACGCTGTCAAATAATGCATTACTAAAGATAACATGAAGTATCCAGTCATGTAAATTTTTTGTACAAGCCTTCGGTTTTGTTGCCCTATGATTGCTCGCGGTCATTTTTAATTTAATTTTTTAAGGTTTGCAAAGTTATCTTAGACTATTTCTCTGATAGAACAAATTAATAATAATATAAGTGTAGTATTGTAAAAACTATAGTATGTACCTACCTAAGTATTCATTAAAGTCGTTCAAAGTTATAAATAAACCAGTAATTATTTTAATTTTAATTATCCAAGGACAAGTTATAGTAACATTTAAAATAGTTGTATATTTATATGTAATTTGGAAAAATGTATTTCATTCAAAAAAAGGTTATTGTTCTACAGTCTGTATCTTACAATAGGATAGAACGAAATGAATAATAGTCATTTCTATATTCCCGTATATAGTAATATAATAGTTCCCGTATTCTAGAGCCGGGAATTTCTATGTCAGTCTATGAATAGGCCCACAAGACAATAGTGACCAGCGGGGTCAGTTAGGACTATGATAGGACTACTGCCTATTACGCTGCTCTTGTTATTTTGAAAATGGTTTAGTATAATATAATTTATACACATAGGCAGGCAGCTTTGTGTTTTCAGTGTACTTAAGCATCAGAAAGCGAAAAATTTGCAAGAAAATGCTGAATTCGCCGCGATTAAGGTCGAATCCTATTTCAATTTAAATAATGACTTACGAATACATAAAGCACCCAAATAAAATGTAAGCCGGCCGTAAAATAAAGCTAACTGCAAATCATTTTCATCAACTAATGCAAAAGTGCCCATAAATGATGTTTTGAAATACCTATATCTAAAGTATAAACGACATTACTTCAGGGACGTTTCCAATTTCATCATATTAATGGACAGTCGTTTCGATCTTAACTTGATAATACGGCCCTATATTCAATATAAGTTATTAAGTTCGAGCCATCTTTTACTGATGAACTCGGGATCAATCTATCTTATCTCCTGAAAAATGATTGACAAGCATAACTAATATAGCTCTTTTAGATGATTAAACAAGCGTTATGATTTTTTTCGAAACCTTGAAAATGCTACCACAATCTCTTGAACGTATTTATGTATACACAGAAATTCATAATAGTAGATAATTTGAAAAGTAGGTACAAAAACTTATTTCTTTAAGAAATATTTTCCAGACCCTCGAGAGGAGTATCGGAATAATAATTAAAAGTGATGACCGGATTTAGACAAGCCATAAATAACGATTTCTTTGGCTTTCACGAGTCATAGACATAATTAAAGCTTCTTTAGTCTCGCGTTTGTTTATTGTCCTTATATTTTTCCAAGATTTCGAATAAGTTATAGTTTTTGTAGTCATTCGTGGTCATACGTAAATGTACTTATTAATCGGAGTACACACAAAACGCATTAAAGCAGATTTAAATGCTACATATTCCTGATATGGATATATATTATGTCCGTACTAAATGAATAAGAATTTGGCAGAACAGAACAATAAGTTTGATGCAAGATATAAATTCCTTGACTTTGAATATAAAACCGAAAAGAGACTTGCCAACTCGCATATCAGCGAGCTGCAAGTATTACAGCCTGACCGTATGCAAAATAAAGGAACGAGAATAGAAATTGGTTTTGTGAAATGAAAAAATCAGGACCAAGCATTGATTTGACCTACACCATCAACAGCCCATAGGAGTCCACTGCTGGACATAGGCCTTCCGCAAGGTTCGCCACAATGACTGGTCGAGTGACGATATATCTGTAAATCTTCTTCGTAGAGATGGAAATTGGAGGAGATCATGACAGAGTAAAGAATGGCAGAATGCCGAAGAGGTGAGAGCACATCACTCTGGGACTTGCCTACAGGAAGGTCGAAAATAATTATGAAACCAGCTAATAGGAATGGAAAAGCATTGTAAGATATGTGTACTCTGAACAGAACCTTAAAATCAACATTTGAAATCGAGGAGCACTAATATTTTGTGTTAGCTGTTGGTTTTGTGTCCTTAGTCGAATTTATAAATGTAGTGGTTCTTGCTAAAGAAGATTGTGGAAGAGAAGAAAATATGACAGCTGGGGGCAGACCTGAAATATCAGTCTGGACATAGATCGAAACTAAAAAGGCAAAAGGAATTGGGGTATATTGGAATTGAAACCACTTATACCTGTTTCCTTGTTTTACTTTCGTACTAAAAAAGGAACGGATCATCAATATGAATTTGAACATTATACATGAAGTTGTTGAACAATGGTTATTTTTATCCATTATTATTAATTACCCAAGGTATTTCTAATAGATAATAAAATTAACAGCATTATAATCACGTACTTCGTGATTCGAGCTTAGTAAGAAAATATTTCAGTGGTATTTTTCTTATAAACATCCAATTAGCTAAACGATTGCTTGAATTTGTCGAAAGATAAAAGAATATTAAACGTTATAATTTGTAGCAAATTCTATTAAATTCGACGCGAAAACTATTAAAAGCATTAAAATGTTGTGAACTGACAAAAAAAGGGTGCGTGTACTTATGTACGCGCGTAAGAAGTTATACTTTATTTTTATTAAATTTATTTCTTTTTTTTATATTAAATAATTAATAATAAATATTTAACGTTAATAATTTAATAATATTTAGTATGAATTATATTAAATAATAATTTTGTCATTTATATTACTAAAAAATGAATGCTAATAACACTTTTTTTTACGAGCGTACATGCGCGAAATTTCACCTGCGGCTATATTCAGACTCGCCAAGTTACGTCGGTCGTATTGTAATGAGCGATTTAGTGGGCAACTTCATTTCTGTTAATTTTGTGTCACGGTGCGCGCGCATCGTAAAATTTCACTCTCATCAATTTTTACAACAATTTTACTACAATTGTGCTTCGAACCGTCTTCAAATCTGTTATAATAACAATGTGTTCAGAGACTACTATACGTTTTGTTCATTTCAAAAAAGAAGCGATGAATGAAACGATTATCCAAGAACGTTCTACACCTACCTTAGTTCTGTTCCTTCATGTAACTCATTACTCTCCCAAAATGTAAGCTGACATAAGACGATATAGATCCGTGCGTAATTTTAATCAAGTTCTCGAAGATATAACTACAATAACTGTTAAATTTATTTTGTTCGTTTATCGACTGAAGCAGATCCGAGTTCTAAATACATAATCCCTGTTAACAACACTTTCAATTAAAACTAGATTCAATAAAATTAAATTACCGTCTATGATGTCCTTCGATATCCGAATTTAATTACAATAACCTTGAAGAACGCCAAGAAATATGTTTCTCTGTCGGAATATAATTAATTAATGTTATTAAATATTATTTTCAGGAGCTGGAAGAGATTCTAACTGAAGTTACAACTGCTGTAAGTGACGCAATTTGCCAAGGAGGAGAAATTATAACTGAAAAGGTAATTTTTTATGAGTTTTATATGCCGCTTCATAACATAAATACATATAATACAATATTGCTTAATCTAAATGTGAAAAATAGTCTAGGAACTCAGACAGATCAATTTATTAACGAAGTAAGTTTTTTTTTTTTTTTTTATTGCCTTTGTAGGCAGACGGGCATACGGCCCACCTGATGGTGAGTGGTTACCGTCGCCCATGGACTTCAGCAATGCCAGGGGCAGAGCCAAGCCGCTGCCTACCGCTTAATACTCTCCACAAGCCTCGTTTGAAGAAGGACATGTCATAGCGCTCGGGAAACACCGTGGAGGGGAGCTCATTCCATAGCCGGATGGTACGTGGCAAAAAAGATCTCTGGAAACGCACTGTGGATGATCGCAGTGGCTCCAGGTAGTATGGATGAACTCTACTCCGGTGGCGGGCGGTGCGATGTAAGTATCTCAATTTTCATATTTCTGACCTAAAAAACCATATAATTTTTTAATGACTATATTTTAGATTAACAATGTGTCGGTTTTCGAGATTGTCTTTGTTAAATGAGGATTATAAGTACTCGAAGGTGGAGATTACTGCGTTCCTATAATTATTAACCCTCAATTGTCATGTCTACTATTCCTAATGACATTTGATTGCGATATAGACAAGTTAGCGGTAACAACCCATGCATACCAACAACACATCTTAACACTAACCAGTACTGACAGTACGGTATCTTATCAATCCGCACGAGTAGTTACCATCACCCGTATTTAGTAATTATACGTTCCGGTTTGAAGGGTGGGGCAGTCCTTGGACTGAGACTTAGAATTCAGGTCTCAAGCTGGGTAGCGGCATTTTCAGAGGTCATGTCTATAGGCTCCGGTAGCCACATAAGACCAAGTGGGCTGTGACCTCGGTCACTTGTCTAAGCAATGATAAAGTAATTAAAGAAAATTAAATTTTCCTTCGTACGCAACCCTACAAACTAACTTAATTTAGAGTATCCTCAAAGGTGCGAATGGCAGATCCCGTTTTAATTACTTGCCAATTAATTGTTCTGACAATCAGAGAAACGGATTCAAACAAAACTACAAAGCCTAACAAGTATATGATATATCCCAGGCAATATTATAAAATATTATATACAGAATTCAGTTTTTTATACAGGTTTTCATAAATGCAAAATTTTGAATTCCGTTTCACTAGGTACATACATATTGTATTGTATACTTGTATTTGAATGCTATTACAGAAGGTATATTTATAAAAGTAAAATTTGCTACAAGCTTTCTATAAGTTAACTTTGATATTCAGCACAAAAATCGAAAATAAATTTGTTCACTCACAGAATGGATTCCGTCTAAGCTTAACAAGTAAAGAGAAAACACCACGATTCTCCAAGCGCAACCAAGAGAACTCGATGTCAATAAATATGCCCCATCGATCTTTGTCATCCATCTTGAGATTGTTTTAGTTAAGCCCCTAGAGGCCGTAAGGGAAATAAAGTTAGACGGTAATAAGAGCTGAATCAAACTTACTAGATTAGACGAATAAGAGGGCTCTGCACATATTTACTTATAGATAGACCTTTACAACTTTTGTGGCAACATTTTTCAAATATTTATATCCTATACCTTTCCTTAATTAATAAACTCAGTTTGTAACTTGATATGCGAACAGATCAAAGTTATGAAAATACACAGGAAAATGTTTGGTATAATTATTCTTCTTAATTAAGCCTTCGTACCTACTTGTTTTGACGATAAACTAAAAAATATAGTATTCTGAAACTGTTATTAGTGTAATGAATCATGTCGATAAAATATACATATAAGATAAGGCAACCCAAATTCTAAGATAAGATAGATACGGATAGTAATATGTAACTTTATGAACAATTATTTTATGTTATAGCAAAAATTACATAGAATAGACACACTCAAGGCATAGTGCGAAATATATTCTAAACTAGCTGACCCGGCAGACTTCGTAGTGCCTCAATCGATAAATAAAAGCCTTAAAATTTTGTATAAAATAAACTTAAAACAAACAAAAGGAACTTAAAACAAACAAACAAAAGGAATCCGTCCGACGGGGGACACATCAAAGGAAAAACAAAATTGTTATTTTTATTTAATTCCGAGCATTTTCATATTTATCTTATGGACTTCCAGAAATAATTCAAGACCAAAATTAGCCAAATCGGTCCAGCCATTCTCGAGTTTTAGCGAGACTAACGAACAGCAATTCATTTTTATATATTAAAAAAATAGAAAATAGATGGTTCAATTTACACGCAATTTGGTCGTCTTGGGTTGAATTATAATGTCTTTGCAAACACAAAAGTACACAAAGAAAGTTTTTATTTAAGACGAACACAATATATAGAAAGAAGGAGAAAGTAAACAAGAAATAGATAGTCCAAGCAACACAAGCAGGTACACGAAACAAAAAGCAAAAATTATAAAAGGCGTAGAACATAAAAGATAATACGGGATGCGCGCTCGCAAGTCAGATTTCGACTGGTGGCGGTGGATCGGTAAAAATGCGACCGATGTACTAGCGAAATATATCGCCGCCGCTATACTGCAGTTATCGCCTGACTTTGCTTGTGAATTTTATTTTGTTTAGTGTAAATAATGTTTTATATGATTGTGTGATAAATGAATGTGTTGATATAAAATAAAATATGTATGTGTTGTTGTGTAGTGTAATTATAATAAAATATTATAAAATAAATAAATACATGTGAGTCACCCACACGCAACAACTGCTTACGAGCTGAAAGCTTGTTAAAACATGTTACATTACCGATAAAACATACAAAAACTCTTCTTCGTAATCGACGAGTTCGCCGGAGACGATGACCGGTGCTTGAGGGTCCTAAAAGCACCGAGAGTGAATCCGGGAGATCTGACAAGACATGTTTCGGGCGACGGCGGCTTTGCGTTGCCCCGTCGTGGTCGGATAAGCTTTAACGATTACGATCAAAACTACTTTTACGGTTTAATCTCGCGTATTTTATTGTCATCGCATTATTTCCGAGTTTTCGGATACTTTGCAATTTTCGTCACGGACGACTAAGATATTATTCATCGGCTTCTGCACATCGTGCTAAGTACCGTTTATACTTCAAAAAAAAATTAATTACGTTTTTTTCACACAAAACGAACTTACAGTATCTTGAGGTCTGCCAGTTTCAATGACTTCGATTATACATACATATATATTTAAAATAATAATAAATATTAGAACTTTAAGCAACATGTTTGCAACTTTAGAGGAGAGCCATTTAAAGTTTGAAATTTGGAAAAAATATCATACAAAAAAAACTTCTTCGGCCATTCTAATGGAGTAAACTCAAGTGGAGTTTAATTAAAAACATTTAACTGTTGATGGTAATACCAGATAAAACACGCCCTTAATTACAAAGATAAATGTCGCGAATTAACGGAAACGTCGCTTAAACCAAATAGCCTTCCACCTCTGGATATTGTGTAAACATAGATGATGTAAATATATATACATATAAGATATTATAAGATAAGATTGAATTGCGTTATTATGAATGAATGGATGAAAATTCTTTATTGCAGAAAAATATTGTACAAAGGCGAACTTAACGCCATGCAGGCATTCTCTTCCAGTTAACCCTCGTTGATGAAGTGAAAGATACAAGAAGTGCGTAGCTGTGTTAAAGTTAATACATGGCGATAATTTAAAGAATTATAGTAGACATGAGTAAAAATGAACACTAGGTTATAATTACATTGCCAAAAATAAATACATAGATACATACATACAAATACATTCAAAATACATAGATATAAAAATACGTATCAAATAAAATAAATTATATAAACCACAACATACTACAAAACAATCAAGCAATCTGTGCTTTGAAAAAGAAACCATGTACTTTCGCTTTCAAAATATCAACTGAACGTGCTTCACTAAAACTCGGGGGAAGGCTTATTATTCCAAAGACGAGTTGCGGAAACAGTAAAGGAATTTCAGTATTGAGTATTTGAGTATTATGTTTTTAATGTGTTTTTTTTTTGTTCTCAGTGTAACACTCAATTGCGTCGCTATGAGTCGTTGTGTGCTCAAGCTCGTGCCGTATCCAGTACTGCTGATCTGGCGCATTTAGCCCGTACACTACTAACTGCACAGCCACCAATGAAGCCGCCGAAGCGGGCTTTCCTGCCGCCTTACCCGCCAGAACCTGATGACCCGCCACTGGACGTTCCTGCGGTAAATTTAATACCCCTTGAAACAAAATGCAATAGTTCAGTAAACTGTTCAATAAACTCAATAACTGGTGGTAGGACCTCTTGTGAGTCCGCGCGGGTAGGTACCACCACCCTGCCTATTTCTGTCGTGAAGCAGTAATGCGTTTCGGTTTGAAGGGCGGGGCAGCCGTTGTAATTATACCTTGGAACTTATATCTCAAGGTGGGTGGTGCATTTACGTTGGAGATATCTATGGGCTCCAGTAACCACTTAACACCAGGTGGGCTGTGAGCTCGTCCACCCATCTAAGCAATAAAAATAAAATAAAATAAACATTTGTAAAGTCAAATTTGTATGTAAATAAATCATTCGAATGATAAAACTTGAAAGGCAAAATATTATTTTCTCATCCGATTGTCAACCAATTTGCATCTTTTTATGTTAAGTAGTAGGTATTATGGCGAGCTTTAGTCTCGCCAGATTTCTTTATTCGAATGATTTTATAAATATCCAACAAAACAGAAAATGTAATCATCAAAATTAATCTGAAACTTGTGATATTAGTGATTAACGTCTTATTTTGTTTATTGATCGAATGCTGGTAATTTTAAATAGGTATATTTGAAAATCGTAACAACACAGCTCTATATTCATGATCTTGGTCAATAATAAACTTTTATAGTAAAAGGTAAAATAATTTATTAAATGTAATTCTTCAAATCTTATTTATTTTGAATTGATATAAATAAAATGCTATTCCAAATTTTATCAATAATATTTCAGAAAAGGAAATAAATAATTTGACTCGCAAACCACATACAAAATATAATAGTAGCAAGATGTTACAAAGCAAAATCCAATCATCCCTAGAACGAAATTCAATTTATGCTCGAACCTTTAGGAGCCACGAAGCTTAGATTAATTCTGCATTTATAAATATTTCTATTTGAATGTCGGAATGTTTCTAGGGGTACAAATAAAAGAGGCTTCATAGTACAATACATGGCTCTGAAAAAGTCTTCATATTATAAATAAAACGAAGAATGCAGATTAACCCTCTGACTAGGCTTAACATAGAAAGTAAAAATATTTACTACGTCTTATTATTATGAATGAACTAATTACTAAAAAGATTTTTTTTATATCTCACCCCTGAAGGGTAAAAAGAGGGCGAATACTTTGAAGGATAACCTTATTCTGCAGTTATATTCATTTAAAACTAAAGGTACTCATTTACTGACGCTGACGCAAAAACAATACAATGTTCCAATATCGTACATGTAGATTGATGCAAGGATGTAAACTTTTAATGAAACAACTTAAAGTGAGATAATGATCTGAAACTACGTACTAAATATATTTCATAACAACTATTACAATATTCGCTCAATGATCTGTTTTTGGCGATAACCACTGACACCTCAAGATTCACATTCGTGTCGTTTAAGTATAGCAACTATTTTTTTCTTGTTAATAACACTTTGAAATACTGAATACAGGCAAAACCGTTTACTGCGACATCGTTTAGAACAACATGCCGGTTATAATAACCTAAAACAAAGGCTGAATGCTATATGACCGCCTTATTAAAAACATTGCTTTATACGACATTGCTTATAACGACATACCCCATAAAACGACCACATTTAACTAATATTTCGGAGAATTAGATCTGTTAGAACGACCGGCTAAGCTGTATTGTAAACAATTTGAATAGGTATCCACATTTGTCTTCAATGGCTATTGAAATCAGGAAAGAAAACAATAAGATTTCGTTTAGTGTAGGGTCTTTTCTAATTCTTAGAAACAAAACACGTGCATGCAGTAGAGTCAAAGACCGCTTCTTCATATCTCTTCAGTTAGTTTATTACTTATCTATACACAAGACGCACCAAAACTTTGTGGAGTTATTCGTGAAACTTTCAAAATGTCGCAAAGAAAAAGAAAACAAATTAATATTGAAGAAAAATTGCATATTATGTAAATATATTTTTCCAATAATTCCCTATCGATTTGTTTGTACTTGCAAGTTACACATTAAACATCACCGGTTGTTACGACTATCGGTTTTTACGACTGAATATGAGCAGTCCCTTCGATGTCGTTATAACAGATTTTGACTGTATTTCCAAAAAATATAATGATAACAAAAACTAAAGCTCATCAATACAAACAAAATAATAGAAAGACAAAATGGTACTTGACTGTTAAGTGTCTTTGCTTATTTGGGCGAAGACAAATACCTAGAGGTAAATATCCCTCTTAATTCCAAATTCACAGCTTGTAAGGGTGTAAAAAGTCACTAGTATGTTAGAAAAAAAAAACAAGTTTAAATCAACGCACAATCTATGGTGGTGTTCCTGTATCCTGGCGAAATCTCGTTTACCTCACAATGTTTAGGCGAAACCCAAAGATTTACTATAATGATTACATTGAACATGTTACGTGTTATAATATGATAAATGATTTACTTGTTTGGTTAACTTTTTTCCTCGGCTTGCTTAACGACCAAAGTCGCGAACAACATAACATATTGGCCTTAGATATCTAATAACCAGTACGGGTAAATAAACCTACTTATATATATATATATTTTTTTTATTATTGACATCACTTTCTATTGGTTCATCTGTCCTGTAAAAAAGGTATTCTTTAGCTTATTGAAAAAAGTATTCAATAGAATTTAAGAAAAATTGACTTTTACTTTTTTCTTTTCTTTTTCGAATCAATAATTTTATTTTTCCTTGTTTTTTAACAGGAGAGCATGCCTCCAGTTCTGCGTGAAGAAATGCTTCTGGACCGCATGGCTGGTGGACAGGCCCGACTGAGCTATGAACAGCTTAGAAAAGACGCTCAAGATCTCGAAACCCAAATCAAACTTTTACAGGTTCGATAAAGCATGACAAAAACCTATTAAAAAATACGAAGGGTCATTGAAAGACACATTAATTTCATTCAGTTTATATAATAAAAATCCATTAATTTCTTAAAATTTACTAAGGAAACATTATCAAAAAGTCTAAATTCATTACTGTAACCGTTACAATTATAGCAAGAAAATTTTGTTACCGTTTGAATCATACGTATACTTTTAATTTTGCTTCTTTTGTGATGTATACGCAAATTTTCTTTGTTAAAGTATTACTATAATGATTGCAATTTCTAAAAATACTGCATTTATGGATATTCGTGATTTTTTTAATTATATTGCGCTATTATAGGATGGCTTGGACTCTCTAGCCCGTCACCAGAATAGAGGACTCGAAAATAGTGTCTACAGTAAAGTCAATGAAATACAAGTAAGTCATTTTAGATCAAATAGTTCTACGACAAAAAAAAATTTAATGAGCACATTAAAAAAATCGCATTCATTTAAAAAAACTAAGTTCATATGAAGTTCAATATATCTGACTCCTCAGATTTTTCTAGATCCCTTGCGGTTTCATTAAATTTGAATTAATGATTTGATCTATAAATAGAAAGTAATAGGTACACATTTTAAACGTTATTAGATAATAATTATTATTTTAGAATTGAGCGTGATATTTTATTTCTACCACAATACACTAGCGACATCTATCTGTTGTCCAATGGTATTTAAGCCGTCCGTCGAGACGATTCTTCATCAACTCAATAAACTATCAGAAAAACCAGGACTCTGTTTTTTCTATTGCTAGATTAAAAATGACTTAAAAATATGCAAGATAAACAATATGACTAACTAAATATTTTAAATAAAAAACCAGTGAGTTTACCACGAACAGATAAATTAAAAATTATTAAATTTAGTGGTACCTACAGATTATATGTATGTATAGTATCATAATTTTCTTAGAAATATAAGTCGAATAATAAGTGATATCTGTTTTTTAACTAGGAGGATATGTCAATAAAGAAATATGAATACAGGGCGACGCAACTCCATCTTGCGGCTGTAAGAGCTCAGGTAAGTTTTGTCTTTAATTGTTTCATTTTATTTGTCTAAACTTTGGACGTAGCGAATTTGTTGGTGTCGAGAAGGTTAGCCCTAGCGACTGTTTCCGGAACTAAGATATAACGGATTCTTTGACCTAACAATGGGATAGTTTATGCTTGTGATTTCATCGTTGGACATTCAAGAAGTAAGGTAAATATTCTATGAACAAAATCTTCGTATTCCAGTAGATACATATTTCAAAATTGGTTCGCAATGAAATCAAGATTGTGATTGTTTACATACACACAATTAGTTAGTACAGCTTATATTCTATCTGTCAGACAGTTTTGCTAGTCCAATGACTATATTATTTTGTATTTAACACTAATAATGTTTTGTGCAATAAATAAATTGCTATTTTCAAATTGAAAATACTTTTACAGTTTTACCTCGTGTTTATTATTGTCTATAATAATATGTTATTTCTGACTTTTCTGATGCTTTATAGTTTTCGTGATCACGGACGATTGACCATGTCGTATAATATTACGCTAATAATGAACGCGAGAATAAAGCGTAAAAACTGTTTTAACTTGAGTATTTTAGATTCGCGAAAACCATAGAAAATCACTGTATGTGCCTATGCGTATTCAGATAAAATAGAAAAGTATTTGAAAAAAATCTACTAGCTTTCTTTTGTAATTCTGTTCAATTTCTGATCTCGGCACAAAAATAACTTAAATCCTTTTACTGGGATTGATTATACCATTCATATTTGTTGTAAGTCTTATTAGCTAGAAGAGACGGCTGGTACATTACAAGTAGGAACGAATTGTGGATTGAATAGCAGTTTCCGACTACAGACAAAGTTAAGCTGTTTATAATGACGGGATCACTTTAGCAATCCCTCAATCTCCATAAGAAATATAAAGTAATAAGCACAAAACATAAACTGAAAAAAGCGTATCCGTAGGCCCACAGGTTCCAATAGATCCGTGAGGTCAGAGTGGAGAATCCGAAAGGAAAAAATAAAAAATAAATAGAAATATGTGTACTGGATAATTACCGGAACTATATCGTCATAACTTATATAACCGGAACGAATCGGTGACTACAATAGGCAGGGTGGTACTTACCTATTTACACGCAATTATAAAATATCGTAGCACTAGTAATTATTTCGTCTTTAAAACACAACAAGGAAAACAAGGTTTTTTTAACTGCTTAGATTGGTGAACGAGCTCACCATTGTCCCATATCAACCTACATATATTAACATCGTAAATAGCGCCTTGAGAAATGAGTTCAACGCTCATTGTTATAATACAACGGCTTCCCCACCCTTCGGACTGAAACGCATTACTACTCCACGGCAGAAATAGGCAGAGTGGTAGTAGGTACCCATGTGGGGTCACAAGAAGCCCTAGCAAGAGTGATTAGACAAATTATAACTTTTGCGAGTTTCATTTTTCTTTCATGATGTTATATCTTAGCCGTGGAAATCATTCGTGAACATCCGTTAAAAGCGTAGGTACTTCATTAGAAAAAAATGTACCTACTTATCAGTGGGATTCGAACACCGACATATTCGATACGGCCGTACCAGGCGTCTTATCCGTTAAGCCACTACAAGCTTCAAAAATATAACAAAACAATCAAATTGTATTAAATTATCATCATATTTGAAACAAAATATACAAAAATATAAATGTGAAAAAACAGACAAAATTGTTAAATTACGACAACAAATTTATTTATAAAAATAAAACTTATGTAGCCTAAGTTTCTTTTTAGTCGTCCGCAAAACTGTTTGTATTTTTTCAGTCCCAAATTTCCTAGAGTTGAATCGAAAGTATAAGATATCAAACTATAATAGCAGTGACCTAATTGTAGTCCTAACAATTAAAACCTGAAATTATCTTCAACTAAACTGCGCATGTTCTTTTCTAGTCAATAGTGACACATGCGTAGAAAAATTTCGATCAATAAATTTAAAATTAGCGCCATTACTTTCAACATTATTTAAAGTAGCTTAATAAGTCTCAAAGTAACTGGATAACAATTATCATCAAAACTTGTAGGGATACCAAACATAGTTGATATAATTTTTAATAGTGTTAACAATTAACTGAAAACGAAAGTTTAAAAATTGCAGTTCCAAACAGTAAGTGCCGCTTAGTATATTTCAAATTCTTTTGTTACAGCACCCAATCTTTTTTTATGTATTTTTCTTACAATACAGATGATTAAATTATAAACTATTTGACAAGTAGCCCCATTTGGTAATAAACTTTATTGTTTTGAGACTGAGCAGTGCCGCATTGCGCACAGCATCCCATTCAGTGTAAGACAAGATCTCGACTATTGACATAACCTATCGCGCTGTGTGATACGAATGTTTCGTAATTATTTTGTATAAATACGGTACAAAAAGTGCAACAAAAATTTTTTTAAGTTCTGAGTTTTGATAATAATCACGGATCGCAAACATAAAATTAAATTTCGTGCCAAAATGGGTTGGATTTCAATGAAAAATCATATGGTATGTATTTTATTACCCTACTACAACGTCTTATGTCATTTATACAAGTCTAATGATCAAGTAATAATTTATTCTAGAGCATAATTTATTAAAAATACGACTTTTTTTACAATTATTACATTGGTTTTATATTTTAATGTTTACTTTCATTCGATGTACATATTTTATGAGTACATGGCATTAAATTAAGTAAATAATGTTATGCACCAAAACTGAAACTATTTTTTGACAAAAAAAATTGGCTATATTACAGATAAAGTAAAAACCGTTGTCAAAATTTTCAAAACTCAATATTTTTAATAAAATTGCTTAAGCAGATAAATATTGCCTATAAAATAACCGACTATTTATATACTATTTATTTTCGTCTAATATTTATAGAGATGTTTTAAATTGAATTTGTTCTGTAACAAATTTGTATGAAACACATTAAATAGGTAAATAATATTATACGGATACATAGATGTGAATACACTTAATATTAATGTAGATATATTAAAAAGTCAAACAAACCGATTCAGAGACGTTCCGAATGTTGATTAATTTTCATGCGGAACGCTTCCGTAACCGCTTTCCCGCGCGTTTGCAGTCAACAGCGCCACCTCAATAGACGTGGCTAATTTCGGAACACACACATGTCATGGAATGCTGCTCAGTGTGCGCGTGTCTTGTTTGTTTTCGTTTGCCTATCTAGTTTACAGTGAACAGTAAAACAAAGTTTGAAAATTTATAAAGAAATTAAATCATAAGTGATCAAGGTAAGTAATTTAAAATTGAGTTCCCTGTTATATAACAACAACTCGTGAAACAAAACAGAAAACCTGATAATGATGACACATTTTGCTTTTAATGTATTGATAACAATAAACTGACCCACATACAATTTGATATCTAAATTAGTACTATAAAAATAATTCATTTTTTTGTGAAAGTTCACATTTCTGAACACGATAACAAAGTCACATTCTAACCTATAAACTAATAGCTAAAATAATTTTGTAGGTATCTTAAAATGCATTTACATATTACTGAAATAAATTACATTATACTTTATTGCTTTTGACTGGTTTTTTAGAAAGTACCATAAGTTTTATTTATCAAGGTTTTAACATAAACACATTGTCTAAGTAACCTTCCGTTTCGGCGGGAAAGTCAGTCGCCTGTAGATAAAACAGTAGCAAACCAACTACCTACTTAAATATAATATTAAGTGTATAGGAAACTTAACTGTTATGCTTCATTAGTATGAACATCTGAAGAAAGAGAGAAATAATAATTGTTTTAAAAATATAAAAATAACTTTTATTTATAAATAATTTCAGGGGCATGTTGAGATCCAGTTGAGCAGATCAATTTTGTTAATTGTTAAAGACGCAGTCGCTAAGAAGATGAATAAGAAAAATGGATATCAATCTGACGATGATAACATAAGATACAAGCTTAATACTCAATACTTCAATAATAATTTAAAATCCCCTAACAAACATAAAAAAGAGAAACAAAAAATTATTGATGATGATGAAGTTCGCTACAAGTTTCCAACAGTACTACATAGGACAAAACCAGCTGAGAATAAACTAAAACCCAAACAAAAAATTAAAGTCAATTTCTGGAGTAACAAACAAACCAGTAACCGATTACACAATGTGGATCCAAAAAGCAAAACAAACAGACGACACACAGTGGGCGCACCAAACCTGGATAAAAGTGATAAAGTGGTCAAAGTACGTAAACGGGTGTCATTTTTACCATCACCAATATTTTCTGAAAACCATATACCAATGGTAACTGTGCCAGATGACTTAACCATACAACTTAATGAAGAAGAAGCCAATGACTTAGGTGAAGATTTAAACCAAGCATTTGTCAACAATGGGACTAAGGTTTCTAAGAGAAAGTCTTTAAATTCAGAAAACCAAATGAGTACAAAGCATAAAAAGAAGCAAGATTCAGAACCTCGAATCCAGGGTAATGAAACTGAATTAGAATTTTTCTCAAAGTATGTTGTACAAAAACTTAGAAAAATGGAAACCAATCAGCGTATTTATTCAGAGAATTTAATAAACACTGTATTAATGTTGGGACAGCTTGGAAAACTGAATGGAAAGTCAAAGATAGCTGAAGTATAATTTGATCATAATATATTTTAAGCATAAGCTATTTAAGCATGAAAAGTATAAAATAAACATAGTATATTAAGAGAAAGACTAACTTTTGAGAAATCATGTGCCTATTGTACAATATGTATGTATTTATAACTTACAACAAAAATAAGTAAGTCGCATCACAATTTTCTGCAGTTGTTGCCACATACAGTATAAAACTAATGATCTATAAACAGATCTCAGTTGATTTGGCAATATATTTGTTACCGCTAATCATAGTTAAGTGTAAATTAAATAAAGTATATATTTATTAAGATCACAATGTATAAAAGAGTTCTTATGTACTAACAGTGAACAATCTTAAAGCTTGGAGTGTTTAAAATTTGAATTCACTTAACATTGCAAATCATTTTAGTCTGCAAAAAGTGCTCTGCTAATTTTGGGGGGAAATACTATAACATTTTTTATTCTTCTATTCTGTTGGGTGAATATTACTTTATTTACACATTAGATAATTAATCTACTATTAACTAAAAGGCTTAGATAATCGTCATTTTATAGTTTCTGTTCACTAATTTAATAGAAAATACTATTTTATGGGAATAATACTGATATCACATTTAATTACAAAAACAAGTTTTGTCAATGGCTCAATTATATTGAAATTACTGTTCTATCACTTGAGAATTTGTGTTGGCAACCTACTTTGGCGATTCTGATTGCTTTTAGGGCTGAAACTTATCTAATTTGTTTTAACTAATTACTGACATACAACCACAAATTGTACCAATACTTGCATCTATTGTAAAAAATTTACTCGCTTGTATTAAAAATATTGTAACACTTGCAAATATTTGGTGTTACGATTTGACACACTGCACAAATTTCATTAAATAAATATCTTAACATTATCATAAGAAAAACTTTGTAATTTAAACTAGCATAATTTCTAGGTAATTAAATCAATTCAAACTATATTGTTATGAAATAGATTTGATGTTTATATCAGTTACGTTACATGTTGACCATCACCATATTGTGCCTTATGTCACTAAAAAACTTTTTCTTTAGCTGACGAAATGAAATGGATATAATAGAGAAAAAAATGTTATACAGTAAATGTGCCAATTCATTATTAGATTTGACAAAACCTTTCAATCATTTTCGTTTGAAGAAATATTATCTTTTACATAATACAGTACAAAGGAATTGAAAAAACGTTTTACATTTACCCTAAAATAGTGCAATGTTACGAAATGTGAATATTTTCATATTACATATTATTATGTGTGTGTTATTATGAATATCTTTGTTCAATATCAACTGTAAAAACGAAATTAAGTATACATTTATAAATCGTGCAATAAAAATGAAATAGGTGTAGTATGGCGTATTTTTAGTGGTTTGCGTTTCTTTTAACAGAGATTACATACATACACTATTTTATTTATACTATGGGATCATTTAACACTTATTTTCAAGAGTATATTTTAAAATTTTCAAAAATAATTCCCTCTAAATGTAACTGACATATCAAATGTCGCGTATTAAATCAAAGTAATAAATCAATGTAGACAACTTTCTGGTTAATCGGCTATTCCGGCACTATATTGCAGTCCTTCGTCAGCTTCATATGCATAATTTTCTTCCTTTAGCTTTTCAAGCTTCTTTACTGTCGCTAAAGGTGAGTCGATACAACCTCTTATCTTCGCATAGACCAGTACCGATGTCCATATAATTACAAAACAAATTCAAACCTCGGCCAACCCCTAAGGGACGCATGACAAATACTAATCGACGATTTTTTTCAAATCAATTATTAATAAAAGGACATGACGGGGTGTTTGTGAACCGCACTTATACAATTATAGGGACAACCATCTTAAACCAGAGGCCACGTTTACCTGTTTAAAATGTTTTTATGGCCTGCTTGTAATTTCGACGCATAATTATTTGTGACAAAGCCGTTAAGACAGTGAAAAACTATTCAAAAGATTTTTTACTTACTATAGTAAGGTGATTTCCATGAAATGATTTTTACGAGATCAACTACTCCGAGTTGCAGTACCGTGCCCGTTCTTCGGATACCCAGACATTTTATGTATAAACGAAACTTATTCGATGGAGATCGTTTTAAAACTTATGCTTCGTCACGGGTCTCTAGTTCTAGAAATTTCTATCAAAGGTCTATTGTTCTAAGAAATAAAAGAACATCTACTAACTAACGTTCTTTTTCTTTCCAATACATTTTAAATCGTTGATGAAGGAATGACCGAAGAACGCTCGCTCAAATTCTTATAATTTTTAAACGTTGTGGAATTGATTTGAAAATTTCAGAATATATTTTTGAATAGTTCTCTATCGATTTATAACAACAAAATTTGAAGCTTCTACACCTATTTCCCTCCTTAGAAATCCAATCATATTTGTCAGGTTTTAAAGATGTTTTTTTCATTCGCACAGTATTTTTCGTAGTAGATCTAAATAATATGACATCATGTGTTTGACGAAAATAGAAAATATATTTTTGACTTATTTTTTCATTGCTCGTGAATATAATACATAAAAATTGTCATGAAGATTGTACATTTTTACAAGGCATGTTTTATGGCCTTGTATGAAATAAATAAATAAAAAACTTTAATTTAAAAGTGTTATCATTTCCTAATTGAAATCATAATAAAGCGAAAAAGTAAAAAAATGAAATCATCAAATTTTCCGCGCCTTATTCAATTCGAAGCAAACTTTTTAAATTTCAGATCCTTTAAAAACCTCAGAGACAGCGAACCTTTTTTAGAAGTGTTTCAAAGTTTCTTCATTTATTTTTTTATAATGGTACGATTGCTAAGCCAGTTGAGTCACTTGGAAAGGATGAAAAGGACACCTAAAACTTGTTTTAGTTTTGTATAAATATTAATTAAAAACCACGTTCTCTCATCACTGAGCGAGAAACACTCGATTTCCTCTTGAACGTCTAGGAAGGAAGTTTGCGACAAAAGAACAAGATTTTACATTTTACGTAAAAGGATTACTAAGATCCACTTGAAATTACTTTTATAAATTCAATATTACGTATGAATGAACACGTTCACGAAAAAAATCCACATTGGGTAAAATGCAGTTCTTCGTCCAAGTTTGAAGGGTGGCACAGTCGTTATTAAATTCAACTGAAACTTCAACCTCATTTATAATGAGCAACAAAGACAAACATTAACTTTTTATTCTTGATGGTCACCGCAAAGCCTCAAACTTCTTAACTTTATGCAACAATAATAAGATTATTAAAATGAGCGCGTAGGTCATTAAAATGTCTGTCGGATTAAGGGTCATGTTATACCGGTGCTTAAATCCCCGAGGCAGGTACCAAGTTTTCT
Organism: Bombyx mandarina; assembly: GCF_030267445.1. NCBI lineage: Eukaryota > Metazoa > Arthropoda > Insecta > Lepidoptera > Bombycidae > Bombyx > Bombyx mandarina. The sequence goes on along the minus strand of NC_143228.1, from coordinate 7,277,004 downwards.
AAGGTAACATGCATTGAACTCTGATGATCGACTTCCACAATGAAGGAATAACATCATAAAATAAAGATTGAAGTCGCAAAATTTGAACAAATTCGTAAATACAAGTTGTGGGGCGTATTGTATGTAGACAAGTATGGGTATGTACATTATTTCTAAGACGAAGCAATTGTGCATACTGCTCTGAAGGGTAGGACAGCTGCTAAGCATTCCAATTGTGATAGCTTTCACGTTATGATGTCTATGAGCTCCGATAACCACTCGACACCAAATAAACTGAGGCTTATGCTGATTGCCTTGAGAGGCTATATCAGCGTTACCTTAGCGTGTAGGTGAGCTCTCGGGGCTCAAACCGGAGATGTTGCTAACGCTGGCCCTAGCAAGAGCAGTGCTTCGCAGAATCTACCAACGGATCGGAAAAGCGATTCACTGAGAAGATCCGGCGAGAAACTCAGTAGGCAGTGTATATGGGTTAATTTACGGTAGGACGGTGACCGGTGCTTGAGGTAGGTACCTAAAAGCACCGTTAATGGATCGAGAGGACCGGAATGACGTGATTAGGGCGACGTCAACTGTTTACCATTCGGTCCACTGGATCGGGTATGATCACCCACTAATGATAGGTAGGTACTATACAGATACTGTACTAGAGCAACCAAAACGAACCCGCACCGCTGATTTAGATATAAAATCAATCAACGAAATAATTACTACCCTGCTAACTGGTTAATAAAATTAATACTGGATACTTAAATCAGTAAATGCGTCCTGAAATAAAGCTCAGATATAGCGTTTCCTCAACTCCATTTCACCTAATCAAGACTATTAACTCAGTTGTTTATAATTTTGAATAACGTTGATCTAAATTTTGTTTATAAATAAATAAATATTTGCTAACAATCACACCACGTTAGGTACCAGATAACGGAAATAAATGTAATATTTTTATTACACACATACATATTTTATATTTAATAGGTATACATCCATAACCATGGAAAAGACATTTTATATTTATCATACAAATTTCTTCCCTTGGCGGGATTCGAACCCGCGACCCCCTTGTGTAGTAACCATGTCACTTACCACTACACCAGATACACCACCACTACACCAGAGCGGCCATAAATGATTTTTACCCGAAAATTAGAAATTATTGTCTTATAGAGCGTTTTCCTCTTGGTTGTTTGTAAACGGTTGCTGGGCGACGACTCTGAGCGCCGGCACGCTACATCCGGCGACTCCGTCGACCCCCGACCCGACCGCCGCCGCCCAGTCACTCGTCGGCGCCCGCCCCGCTCGGCGGAGTAATCTCGCACGCGACTTCTAGCTTGTCATTTAATTTTATTTTTCTCTGAAATCCTTTGTATAAAGAAACCAATTTACAGAATATTTTGTGTGAATACAATTTGAATATTTTGTGGAAACTACATTTAAAGAATAAATAATGCTTGCTTTGTTTTGTTTATAAAATTTGCTCGCTAAATTATTTTCTGAACCTTTATTCCTTTTTTATACAAAAAAAATCAAAGAAAATTTGCTTTTGGCAAATAAATTCAATATGGATTTAGTACACCGTTTGCACTATTTAGTGTTGTCTCAAAAGTCTGATTTAATGACAATGGATCGGGAGCAAAAAATGCGTATGCGGCGACAATCTAGCTTGCCTGAATACAGTAAAGCGAATAAAACACGCCAGCGGTTGGAGCAAGTCTACTTTAATGACGTAAGTTCTTAAAACATTAAATTAATTAAAACAACGAAAGTATTTTTTCTTTATTTAATTACAACTGACTTTACGCTTTAACCTCGCGTTTATTTTCGACTTTCGTTTTACTAACTTTAAAAATATATAGGTATCTTATCAACAACACAACAACTAAAACAGATTATTTTCATATATTTATTAAACTATACTTATATATACTTACAGCTTGGACTACCTACTTTAGAAGATGATATTATTATTATTATTACGTCTTATGCCACAGTAATTTTCAGTATTATTATTTAATTAATTATACAACAAGCATAAAATACAATTGTATTTAGGATTTTGCTGTATTTGGTTCTTCCAACTTACTCACTAATAAGTTTTTAAACGCAGCCTTATCATGCTGTATAGTTATTTTAAAATCACATTTTCAATAAACTATTAAAAGCTAAGTCGAGATCATTCCAGGTTCTATATATTTTCAAATAAATTTAAAAAGTCTCTGGTCACTAATTTGTGTAGATACTTTAGCGTCATTTTTCCTATTATTCTAATTATAAAAAAGTATAGTTGTGAACAAAAGCTATTAATAACAATTTCTTTTCCATACTTATTCGCTAGTAGCCTAAAGAGTTATCCCAGCTACGGCCGGACGGATAGTAATAACTAGTTAACAATTAAATTACAACATCCAAATCAAATAGCCATCCTCTTACTTTTATGTAAATTTGTGGATGATCTATGTAAACACCTAAAATAATTTTTATTGAATGCCATGCAATGTCTTCGTCGTCTGTTTTTGACTGACGCACGATTCAAGAAACTTCAATAGTTCTGTTTTATGTTATAGCAATTTTCTTGTCCACTGTCCTGACGATTTCTATCATGTGATTCAGGGCTGACTCTCTGTGGTATTCGGGGTCTGGATGTTTACGCGTGGACGTTTCCGACGCAAATTACACAGATGAAAATCCTAGAATGTGGAATGGATAGTCATTTAAAATGAAACGCTTATATTTCTATTGCAATTCTGTAATTACATGCAGTTTATATTAAGCTAAGGTTAAATATTATAATATTATAATTAATTTGGCTGACTTTGTTGACAGTTGAAAGAAAATTGCTGAGATAGATTTTAGGTGCAAAAAAAAACTATCTTTACCATATAATACTTTATGTACCTACCTATTTATTGCGTTGTTTTATTTCAATCCAAGGAGTATCTAGAAAAGGAGCTCGGTTAGATCAAATGTAGGTACTTCGCTCAGGAATTGGCATGAAGTGACAATTAAAGAACTATTCTAAAAATGATCTAAGTACATACTTAAAATATTTAATAATAATATAAAATTAGCGTAAGGGTAAGTGAGCCCATTGTCCACCAGACCATAAATTATTATTGAACTCTACTTCTATCTATACCTTGATGTAAGCGCCGTAGCTAATCAGACACATGAAGTTGCCGTCATTGTCACAACAATGTAGTTGAGAACTGTCTTACCCTTTGATCTACAATTAATTATTATTTTACGGGGAAAATAGGCAGAAAGAAAATAATTTTTTGATGTTAAAAAAAAAACTATTTACAGAGTAAAATAAGCGAGATCTTAACAAACTTCTAATACTGGATAGTTCCCGAAAGGCTTGAATAAAGATAAAATGGCTTGCAGATAACCCGTCTCACCGTTGGCGTCCATCCGCTGCGATAAGGCGGTTGAGGGCGGTTTTTATTTGCACTTGACACGCATCACGTCTATCTTGAACCACTTAAATATTCTGAAGAAAACGAAACACCTATAATACTGTACATTTGCATTAAGGAACAAAATTGGGGCTATCGCAAACACCAGATAAGCTTCATTTTATCTGGTGTTTGCGTGTCACGCAATTGTTTATTCGGGTCGTCGTCACGAATAGTTGTGTTCGGTGCTCACTGATTACAATTTACTTTGCGTGACCAAATTGGTCCATAGTTTTATCCCATGCTTCATAACTAAAGTCACGCAGCGGCAATTCTAATTAACCAGCCTAGTTGTGGAAACGCGAAACGTCTCTTAGGATTTGTGGTTCAGAAATGACGGAATTTCATGATCACACTATAGCATTATAGTCTACTCGCGAATTAAAAAGGTAACTCAATATTAGGGAAACCCATTTCTTGATACTAATCAAGAAATGGGTTTGCCAACCCTACTCAATCAAGAAGAAGAACTATCTCCTTCTTCTTGACTGAGTAGGGTTGGTAAACCCATATTTTTAATAATTTCCGTAGATGTTGAACTAACGGAATCCCTAAGGCACCACGTGAATGCCGGCATCCATCTTGCGTTAAAGTAATTCTAATTTGCATTGGAATAACAGTTATCTTCAGACACAAACGCGAGGTTTCTTCACGAGAGAAATAGGTCGATGTTAATAACCCGTGTGGACTCCAAACTCCAAACCCACGACTTAAGCGAACAAAGAGTAAGAATTAAGGTACAATACAATAATTAATGCGGTTACCAAAGTAATTATAGTTAGTATTTGAAGAAACTTGAATTTGTTAGGAAGGATAGGAGTTACT